>NW_028117175.1:0-117993 GCF_964273445.1 Streptopelia decaocto | reverse complement strand
GGGGAAAGAGGGATGAAGAGGAAAAAGGGGGGAAGAGGGAAAATGGGGGGAAAGAGTGAAAAGAGGGAAAAAGTCTGTGAGGAGGATTGATGGCGGATCCGCCCCAGGCCCGGGGTCTCTGCTGGAGGGGAAGAATGGGGGGCTCCAGCGGGGGTGCTGAGGAGCTGAGGAGCTGAGGAGCTGAGGGGACGCGAGGGGGCGCGAGGGGACGCAATCTCCTCACCCCTCGACTCGCGCCCCGGCTCTTCCCGCCCGCCGGCGCTGCGCGCTCAGCCGCGCGGCGCCGCGGCCACTCCCCCTCCCCGCCGGCGTCACGTGACTGGGATGTGTGGCGGGAAAAGGTGGGAAGGAGGAGGAGGCGGCGGCGGCGCCGTTTTGTTGGAGGTTGTGAGGGGAGTTGGGGGTCGGTGTGAGGGAGGATTGGGGGGGGGTCTGTGTGTGGGGGGGTTGGGGGTCGAGGGTTGGTGTGTGGAGGGGTTGGGGGTCGGTGTGAGGGGGGCATTGGGGGTCAGTGGGAGGGGAATTGGGGGTCGGCGTGGGGGGAGCGAATTGGGGGGTCGGTGGGGGGGGGAACTGGGGGTCGGTGGGGGGGCATTGGGGGTCAGGGTGGGGGGCAGAATTGGGGGTTGGGGGGGCATTGGGAGTTGGTGTGGGGGGGGTCGGTGTGGGGGGGGATTTGGGGGGACATTGGGGGTCGCTGGGGGGGGCATTAGGGGTGGGCGTGAAGGGAAGGTGGGGGCGGGCATGAGGTGAATAGTGTGTTTTTGTGGGGAAATGGGTGTTTCGGGGGCTGGAGGAGAAGGAAACGAGGCCTGAAGGGCCAGGAGGTGAGTGGCTGTAAAACAGGGATTGTGGTGGGAAATGGGGGGGGAAGGTACATTTTGGGGCAGAACTCTGGGAGAAAAGCCCAAGAAAGGACTCGATGCACTTTTAGTGAATGGTGCTAATTAATTTATTAACATGCTTTATTAATGTGCTTTTACTTTGGGGGGGGGGGGGCATCACTAACTTTAGGGGTCACCTCGCTTTGCAGGAGGGGATAAAACCCCCCAGCTGCACCATGAGGCTCTTGATGATTATAATCCTCACAATGATGTTTTTAACACTCCCCGCTTGGAAATCGCCCCTGTTTTGAGGGCAGGAACGAGTCGAGGCAAAAAACCACCGTAAGGGGTAATTGAACGAGTGGATTTTGATTGTTTAATTACACCCTAATGCTAACCCCATCCCTAACTCTAACCTAAATCTAAAGCTAAAACCTAATCCTAACTCTAACCCAAACCATAAAACTAACCCCTAACACTAACTCTAACCCTACATTCTAACCCTCTTCTAAACCTAATCTAACTCTAATACTTACCCATAATCCTACCCTTTACACCTAGTATTAAAATCTAACCCTGACTGCTTACACTAACACTATTCACTAACTCTAAAGCCTAATCCTAGCAGTAAGCCTAACCCTAACCTGAAAATTAACCCCTAACCCTAACTCAAATGCCTAACCCCAAGCACTAACCATAGGCCCTTACCCCTAAACCTAACCTGTACTCTAATCCTGACCCTGACTCTAACTCTATTCCATAACCCTAATCTAAACCTAACCCTAAACCTTATCCAACACTAACCCTTATCTAAATGATAACCCTAGTGCTAACCCTAACTCTAAATGCAATCCTAACTCATAAACCTAACTTAACCCTTAAACTAAGCCCTAACTTGTACCCTAACACTAACCTTAACTGTAATTCCTAACCCTAACTCCAAGTCTAACCCTAAACATCTAACGCTAACTCTACCCCTAACCAAAACCATAACACCAGACCCTAACTCTAACCCTTCCCCCAACTGGTAATGCCAACTCTAACCCTAACCATCATCTAACCCTAGCTGAAACCCTAACCTTAAGTCATAACTGCTGACCCTAACCCTATCCTTAGCTATAATACTAACTCATCTCCCTAATCACTAACCCTTCCCCTAACCCATAAAACTAACCCCTAACCATAACCACATATATGAACATCCATTGCTAAACCTCAACCCTGATCCTAACCTCTAAACCATAACTCTAACCCTAACCTAATCTCTACCCCCATCCCCAAACCCTAACCCTATTCACAACCTAATCCTAACTGTAGGCCTACCCCTAACACCTATCCCTAAAAAAATCTAACCATAATGCTTAACCCATACCCTCACTCTAATCCTAAATCAAAGCCTGAGTCTAAGCCTAAACTCAAACCCTAACCCTACCTCTAACTTTAATCATAAACCTAAATCTAAATCTAAACTTAACCAAAACCCTACCCCTGTCCCTGTCCCTACCCATACACCTAACCTCTAAACCTAACTACTTCAACTGACCCTAACACTACACCCTAACCCCCAAACCTAACACTATCCCAACCCTTACCCTAACCTTAATCCTAACCCCTACCACTAATTCTAACCATAAATCTAAAACTGAGCCCTAACCCTGACTCTAACTCTAACAGTAACCCTAAACTCTAACCCTAACCTAACACTAACTCTATCACTAACCTAACCTTAATGGTAAGCCGTAACTAACCTAACCTAATGCTAACACAGACCCAACACTAACCCTAATTCTAACCTGAAATCTACACCTAACCCCTAAATTCACCTCTAACTCAAACCTTAGACCTAAACATAACCCTAATCTAATCCTAGCCCCATTCATATCCCTAGCCCATGAACCCAGCCACAAACCGTAAGCACTTAGACTAAAATTAACATTAACCCAACCCCAATATCTAACCCTAACCATTAACTCAACCTCTAAGCCTAACCCTAAGGCCTAACCTAAACCTATCTCTAATCTAATGCTAAATCCTAACCCATCATTCTAAGAATAACTATAACCCTAAACCCCTATCCCAAAAATAACATTAACACTACCTCTAGCCTAACCCAGTGTCCTATCCCTAACCCTTCAATATAAATCTAAAACCGACCATTCAAATAACAAAACTCCCTAAGCCGTAACCCTAACACTTATCCATCCCTTATGCTAACCATAATCATAACCCCTAAACCTAAAATTTACTCTACACCTATCATTCACCTAACCATAACATTCACCCAAACACCACCCTAACCCTACCTCTTGCACAACATCTAACCTAAATCAAACCCCCTCAACCCGAAAACTAACCCTAGTATAACCCAAAACCTAACCCTAAACCTAAGCCTATCCCTACCCCTAACCTTAACCACTTACACTAAAACTAACCCTAACTCTACCCTTCCCCTAACTCGAACCACTGAAATCTTACCCTAATGCGACCTCTAACCCTAACCCATAACCCTAGCCTAACCCTAAAACTAACCCTAACCCATCATACTAACACCAGCCTTAAACCAAACACTAAACTAAAGCAAGCCCTAACCCTAAATCCTAACCTGCAACTCTTACGACTGACTCTAACCCTAAACTAACCCTAATTCAAACCCTAACCCATTATCCTAACCCTAAAGCTATCGCGACCCCTAACCCCTAAACCTAACCCCTTACACTAATCCTAACGACTTACACCAACACTACCCCCTAACCACTAACCAGAATTGCAACCCGTAATGCCAACCCCAACCTCCATCTCCAATATAAATCTAAAACCTAACTCTGACCATTCCACTATCACTACTGCCTAACACTAACCCTAACCCTAATGCTAACCCCATCCCTAACTCTAACCTAAATCTAAAGCTAAAACGTAATCCTAACTCTAACCCAAAACATAAAACTAACCCCTAACACTATCTCCAACCCTAATTTCTAACCCTCTTCTAAACCTAATCTAACTCTAATACTTACCCATAATCCTAACTCTAACCCTAACCCTAGTCCTACCCTTCAACCCTAATATTAAAACCTAACCTTAACTGCTTACACTAACACTATTCCCTATCTCTGAAACCTAATCCTTAGCCCTAACACTAACTATATTCTAACACTAATCTAATCCTAACTGTAAACCTCATCCAAACCCCTAACTATAAGTCTAACTGGAAACACCATCCCCTAACTCTAATCTAATCTGAAACTTAACCCTAATTCAAACCCTAAATCCTAAATCTAACCCCTAACCTTAACCACTTCCACTGACACAACTCCCTGGCCCCTAAACCTAACCCGAACTGTAAATCTAAAACTTACCACTAACCCTAACTCTAACCTGAACACTAACCAAACCCAAAATGTAAATCCAAACCCTAAACCTAAATCTAACCCTAGTACCTAAACCTACTCCTAACCACTTCCACTACTCCGTATCCCCAACCCGTAACACTAACGCAACACTTACCAAAAGCCTAATCCTTATCCTAAACCCTAACCCTGAATCTAATCTGAACCCCAAACCCCTTTCCCGAAACCTAACTCTACCCCCTAATCCCAAACCCTAACTGCAACATAACCCATCATTCTAACCTTAATCCTATCCCCACCCCTAACCCTACCGCCTTACAGTAATCCTAACCACTTATAATAACGCTACTCCCTAACCCCTAACCCTAAATAAACCCCTACCCCTAACCCTAAATAAACCCCTACCACCAACCCTAACACTAACCTAAAACTAATCTAACTGTAACCCCAAGCCCTTACCCCAATTCTGACCCTAACCCTAACCCTAAACCTAACCCTAACTGTAAATCTAAAACTAACCACTAACCACCAACCCTAACTCTAACCTGAACACTAACCAAACCCAAACTCAAACCCGTATCCCCAACCCGTAACACTAACCCAACACTATTCCCTATCCCCTAACCTTAATCCTTACCTCTAACACTAACCACATCCCTACCCATAAACCCTAAACCTAATCCTAATCAAACCCTAATAATAACCCTAACACTACCCCTAACACCTATCCCTAAATCTAAACCTCTAATGTTAGTCCAATCCCTTACTGTAATCCTAAAGCAAAGACTAAATCTAAGACCAACCTCTAACCCTAACTCTAAAACTAATTCAATGCCCTAACCCTGTTTCTAACCCTAAACCTTAATCTAACCCTACCCCTAAATCTAACCCCAAAACTTAACTCTACCCCTAAGACAACTCCGGAACCCCTAATGCTAACCCTAATCCAACCATTACCCTAAACCAAATCCTAAAACTTAAGCCTAAATGTAAACCTAAATACTAATCCTAAATCTAATCCTAAAATTTAAGACAAACCCCTAACTCTAACCCTAAGACTAACATCACACGAACAGAAATCCAAACCCTAACCTAACAATACCCCCAACCCAAAATCTAACGCTAACATCAAACCCTAACTCTAACCTTTCTCCCTAACTGGTAACACTACCCAATAACTGACTCTAATCTAACCCTAAAAGGAATTATAACTCTAAACCTAAGTCCTAACCACTTATCCTAGCCATAATCTTATCCTTCAATCTAACCCTAATTCTTCTCCCTAATACCTAAGCCTAACACCAATCCCCTAAAGCTGACTCTAAAGCTCAGCCCTAAACCTTAACCATTACCCTAGCCAGTAACCATCATTCTAAACCTCACCCTTACTCGAGCAATAACCCCTAAACCCTGAAACTAACCCTACCTAACCCTAACCAGTTCCACTAACCCTAACACTCCTCCCTAACACAAACCCAACACTTATGCTAAACTCTAATGCTGACCCCTAACACTAACTATAACCTTAATGGTAAGCCTAAACCCTAATACTAACTCTAACCCTAACTTGAAACCTAGTCCTAACGCTAAACCTAAACCCTAACCTTAACCTAACCATAACCCTATCACTAACCTAACTTTAACCACAACCCTTAAGCCAACCTAACCCAACACTAACCTAACATGAAATCTAACCCTAACCTGACCTCTAAACAGAATCCTAACCCTAACTCTAACCCTAACTCTAGCCTCACCCCTAAACCTAATCTCCTATGCTAAACTTAACCATTTACAATAACATTACTCCCTAAACATGAACCTGAACCCCTATCTCCAACAGAATTCTAAAACCAAACTCTACCCCTAACCCAAACCCAAAAGCCCTAACCTTAATTCTAACCCTAATCAAACCCTGACTCTACCCCTAACTCTAACCCTAACCCTGACTCTAAACATAACCCTAACCCTAGCCCTACCTCCTAAAACTAACCCCTAACCCTAACCACTTCCACTGACACTACTCTCGAACTCCAACACTAATCAAATCCTACCCCTAATACTTGAACACCTAACCCAAACCCCAATGCAAACACATACCCAAACCTCAAATCCTACCTCTCAGACTAATCCCTAGCTCCTAACTCTAGCACTAACCATAACTCTTAACCCTAAAGCCTAACTCTAACACATAACCCTAATGCTAAACCTCATCTAACTCAAACACAGTAATTCTAACCCTAACTCTGACCCCTTGCCCTACGTTTAACCCTATTTCTAACCCTAAATATAACCCTTCCCCCTAACCCTAGCTCAAACCCCTAACCCCAAAATCTAACCCCACTCCCTAATTTCTAAGTCTAACCCTAACTGTAACCCCTAACACTTACCTTTACCCTAAATCTAACCCTATACCTTAACCCTACCATGTAACCCTAACCTAAACCTCGTATAACCCAAACACAAACTCCTAACCCTAACCCTTAACGCTATACTCTAACCTCTTGCCCAAAGTTTAATCCCAGCTCTAAGACTAACTCTAACCCAAAACCTGACCCATAACCCTCACTCAAAACCTTAACCCCAAACACTAACCCTAACCATGCTCCCTAAGCCTATCCCAAACTCTAACCCTAACTTTAGCCCCTAACCCAAAACCTTATCTAACACTAACCTTCAACCTTATCTAAATGCTAAACCTAAACCTAATCCTAACCCTAACCCTAACTCTCAATCTAACCCTAACTTAACCCTTAAATTAAGCCCTAATTTTTACCCTAACTCTAACCTTTACTGTAAATCGTAACCCTAAGACTAAACCTGAAACCTAATGCTAACTCTAGCCCTGACCAAAGCCCTAACACCAAACCCTAACAATAACCCTAATCTAACCCTAAGCCTAACTATAACCATAACCCTAAATCCTAACTGCTTACTATAGCCCTATCCTTAACTCTACTTCTAACTCTACCTCTAACCACAAAAACAAACCCCTAATACTTATTCTAAACCTAACTCCTAAACCTTAACCCCAACCCTAGCTTGCAAGCTTAATTCTAAACCTCATACTTACTTTAACAATAACCCCTACACCTTAACACTAACCCAAATCCTATCCCTACAACTAAAATTAATTCTTTTCCCTAAGGCTAAGTCTAACCCTACCTCTAATTAGAACTCGACAACTAACCACTAACCCTAACCACAAACCCTAATCCTAACTATAACCCTAACCCCTAAACCTACCTGTAATCTAAACCTAACCTGAAACCTTACCTAATGCTAACTCTAACTCTACACCCAAACCCCTAACCCTTATCTAAGCCTCACCATACACCTTACCTCAACCTAACACTACTCCTAATCCCTAACTGGTAACACTAATCCTGACCCTGTGCTTTACCCAAAGCCCTATCCCTACATCTGACGAAACACTAGCCCCCTCTGACGCTAATACAAACCTAATCCTAACTCTAACCTGTAGCACTAATTCTCAACCTAACATATCCTCTAACCCTAGCCCCTAACCCTAACACTGAAACCTAATCCTAAACACTAATCCTAACTCTAAATCTAACTAATACACACTAGCCAAGAAACAATAACCAACAAATGATAACCCTAAGCAAAACTCTGATCCTGGTCCTAACCGCTAACCCCAGCTCTACCCCAAATTCCAACCCTTACTCTACCCATCGCTCTAACACTAACTCTTAACCCTAACCACTATTCCAAGCACTACCAGACCCCTAATCCTAACCCCAAACCCAAAATCTAACCATTTCCCTTATCCACAAACCCTACCACTAACTACAATGCCAATTCTTCATCCCTAACCCTACCCTGATCCTAACCACTAACTCTAAACCTAAACCATAAACCTACCTCTAACCAAAACCCAACCTTAACTCTGTCCCTAACCCTAACTACTTACCATAATACTCTTCACTAACCCCAAGTCTAACCCTAGCACCTAACAGCAAACTATAATCCTAATCCTAACCCATAAACTTAACTTTAACCCTATCACTAACTCAAACCCTAAACACTAACCCTAAACCCAAGCCCTCATTCTAACCCTTACCCACAATCTGTAACCCTAATGCTAAACCTAATTCTAACACTGAGCAGCACTCTTAAGTCTCCTCCATCTCCTCTTTTTCTTCCTCTTGAGGGGGCAGATGGGCTCCAGACAGGTCCTGGGGCCTGACACTTGCACCACGGGCCTGATCTTTCGGTGCTGACAGCTGGGTGCCTCCCTGCCACCGCTGGGACCCTTGCCTGCCACCTCCTTCCCCGCAGGGGACACTGAGCCCTCCTGTGAGATTCTTCTTCTTCCTTGGGGGCTGGAGACTTGATCCTTGTCCTTCCCAGCCAGAGCACAGGGGCTGCTGTCTGCTCCACGGTGCTGCTGACACTGACACTTTCTGGAGGAACCAGGGGTGACCTGGCTGGGCTCCTTCTCGCTGCTGCAGGGAGGAAGGTGGTGCGAAGGGTGGGCAGTGGAACAGGTGGTCACGGGGAGGCTGGGAGCCAAAGGGCTGAGCTGAGGATGAAGCTGAAGGTCGGCTCTTCATGATTTGGCCAACGGAGAGCAGATGAGGACAGCCTGCAGAACAGGAAAAGAGGCTGACATGATCTGAAGGCCAGGTCAGGAGCAGGAGCCCCCCTCTTCCTCCACACTCCACAGTGCACAAGCACAGCACCCAACTGCCACCATCTTAGCCAATCCAAGAGAACAGGAGAGGTGGCTGCTGAAATCACTGCCCCGGGCCACCTGCCATGTCAGACAGTTGCCTCGTGGACTACTGGCCTTGCTGCCGTGCAGGAGCCTGGGAGCGACTGGCACCACTTACCTCGACTTGCCAAAAGGCCAAGGAGTTGGGGTGGGTGGTGTCCATGGGGTAGGTGTGGTTGGCAAATTGTGAATGAGGTGGTGTGCAATGGTCACTTCTGCTCACCTTCCACAGGATGCTGCCTGCAGTTATTGACATGAAAAAAAAAAAAACAAGCTAAGTGATCTAAAGAAAAGAGGTTTCCATGAGCCAAGAGAAGAAAATAAGAAGGTGAGCCCAGAGAAAAAGGAAGGGTAATGACACAGAAGGGGAGAGGAAAGTGGGGTTGGTCAACAAATCAGAAGTGTTTTCTCTTAGAAGCAGAAACGAAAAAAAGGAAGGAAGGAAATTTAAACAGAAACCCCAGCGCACTGTCCTGAGCCCTGGTTGCACAGCAGCGCCCAGAGGGCCGGTCCCAGCTCCTGTGTGGGGAGGAGGAGACTCTGCAGCCTCCAGCTGGGGAGTCACCTGCTCCCATCGCCCCAGGGGACAAGACACTCATAGAAGATTGGTGAGGCCACCCCGCTCCAGGGACTGGCACAGCCGCCCCTCTGTCCTGAGCAAGAAGACAGGAGGCGTTTCTCCAGCCTTAATCAGGGATGGGAACAACAGCGGGGACCTGGCCCTGTACCCCAAACCAGAGCAACTGCTGCAGCC
Source organism: Streptopelia decaocto (assembly GCF_964273445.1). Taxonomy (NCBI): domain Eukaryota; kingdom Metazoa; phylum Chordata; class Aves; order Columbiformes; family Columbidae; genus Streptopelia; species Streptopelia decaocto. The sequence goes on along the minus strand of NW_028117175.1, from coordinate 108,333 downwards.
CTGGGGCTGAGGGGCTCTCCCTGTCTGCCTCCAACTTAGCAAGACACCCAGCATCCGGTCTACACTCTCCCCAACACAATCTCCAGGTCAGAAGACACAAGGCACCTGTCGAAGACTCCAGGCAGAAGCTCAGACTCACTTTTTGGGAGAAAGCACCAGCTTCATGGCTGGTGGTGGTGACATGGTGATGTTCAGCTCCAGAGCAGCACTGGCCAACAGGGAGGATTTCAATTTTGCCAGTTTGGAGTCTTTGGGTGCAGCCATCTTGGTGCTGGAGGTAGTAGGGAGGTCCATGCCACAGCCTGATTCCTGAGAGGTGCAAAAGCTCCTGGTTCCACCCTCGGCCTTCTGGGACGCCTTGGGCAGATCCCCGCTGTGCCGTGCACTGGGCTGGCAGCACCGCTGCTGCAGGAGTCCCTCTCCAGGGTCTCAGCATTCTCCCCACTGCCCCTGGGCTCCTGGCTGGGGATGGGCTCCAGCAGCAGCTTGGGTGAGGTAGGTGGCTGCTTGCTCTCCCAGGAGCTCTGCCAGGACAGCTCTGCTTTGGCCCCACTTGTGCTGCTGGTGTTGCAGGAGCTCTGAACTGTTCTGGGCACAGGAGGCAGCTGCAGGAGGGCGAGCAGCTTTCTGGGCCTCCAGGCGGAATCACTGTGCCAAGGACACAGGGTGATACTGCAGTCCCATCCCCTCCAAGCTCACACAGCAACTCTTAACTGAGCAGGATCCTTCCTACAAGTCATCCCCCCTCACACCTGTCCATTGGGTGCAGTGCCTGCCTCCCTGCCAAGCTGCAGCACACCTGCCCTCACAGAGCAGGCAGAGGGGCAGCAGCTCCCTGCAGCTCTGGCCCAGAACAGCCTTCAGGACTCACCTGGCCTGTCACTGGTGAAGACATGGGTCTGTTGGTCACAGCTTTTTTCACCTGATCAGAGACGCTGGCCCCAAGAGATAAAACAGAGCATGAGCACAGGGCCACAGACTGCACCAAAGCCCTGAGCCTGAGCCCAGCCAGGCACTGGCCAGCATGCCATGAGGGACGGCTGTACTGTCCCCAGTCCCATGGAGCCTCAATGGAGGAGTCGTGGCAGATGTATTGTTAACCTCCTCTTCCCCCCCCACTTCCCCCTTTTTGCCCCCCCCTCTCCCCCCTTCCCACTCAGGACAGGCGATCGGGAGGGAAAGAAGGACAGAGAGAAGAGAGTTGGAAAAATTAAAGATGTTTTACTAATGCTACTAATAAGAATAGAGAAAATAATACAAAATATACAAAACCAATCTTGAAAGTCTCAGCAACTGCAGAGCTGCCACCCAAAGTCCTGGATTAGACTCTGCAGCCAACCGGAGCTGGACTCAGTCTCTCACTAGGCCTCAGTTCTCAGAGACGACCAGCCAGATCCTCTCCTAAGGTCGGCCATAAGCAGAAGGAAAAGGGACGAGATCCTTGTGATCTCCCACTTTTATATGAAGTATTCACGTGAATGGAATGTTGTACACAGTTGGTCAGTTTCTTAGTCACTTGTTTCTCGTCGCCCCTCTCGCGAGATGTCCATCCATGCTTATCAATAAGTTTGCATTCCATTGCTATGTTTACCAAAACATGTGTCTGGTTCTCCAGGAAAATGCAGTTAATATGAAGGCTTTAGCTGACAGGCAAAATTCACTGAAAGAGAAACTTGGTTTTTAGCAAAACCAGGACACCTGGTTACGGCTCAGGCCCTTCCCTCCTCTGGAGCCTGGACCCAACTGCTGCGGGTTTGGCTGGGGGCGATTGGGGGATCGAGTGCATCTGCCACCCCTGGCAGCCCAGAGAGAACTGAGCCAGACAACGGGACTCCTTTCCACAACATCCTCATAGATGGATGCTCCTGGAGCAAGGACCGTGGCATTGAGTAGGTCTGTGACATCCCCACCATGCAGCAGCTGCTGGGAAAATGGAGCGGTGCAGCAGACTGTTATAGACTGTGCTCAGAACAATGGGTGCTGGAACTTGAAACAGACAGGTGCCCAGGGCTGAGCTGGCCTGTGCCTCCCAAGGGCACACCCTGGCCTCCCTCCCCAGGCGCAGGGTCACAGTGGGGCCCTTTGTGACCTCACTTGGTGACACCCGCTGCCCTGCACGTGCTCAGCGCAGCTGCGGGCCCAGCCCACACTGTCCGACAGGACGGTGACGAGACAGGGTGTGAGCACGGAGCTGGCGAGAGCCCCCGAGCGTAGCCCACGTCTTTCAGAGAATCAGAGAATCTTTTTGGTTGGAAGAGACCAAAGACACTTAAGATCATCGAGTCCAACCACAACCTAGCTCTAGCTGCCCCCGGCAGACTGTCTGCTGCCCCTGGCAGACTTGGAGCAAGGAGCTCCTGAGCGCAGCTCACATCTTTCCCCAACGAGGAGCACACGAGCGCAGCCCACACCTTTCATCGCTGCCTCTGGCAGAGCTGCAGCACCAAGGCGTTTTGCCGAAGCATCCGCCTTCCCCATCCCTAGTCGTAGCCTTTGTCTGCAAAATGGCAGAGAGACCCCCCAGCCGACCTAGGTTGGCCTGGCAGGAGGAGGTTGGGGCTCCCCAGGAGGTCAGATCTCCACTGGACCCCAACCAGGTTGAAGTGGTCCAGCCACTGAAGATCGGTGAGTGAGGGGCCCTGATTGTCTGGCCAGGGTGGGGCCCAGCTATCGCTTTCTGCTCCACACCGGGATCACGTTTCCCCTCACACTGGCAGGGGGTTCCCATGGGTGGTGATTATGCTGCCTGAAGCCCAGGGCTGCTCGGAGCTGGGAGCCGGCCCCAGCACAGCCTCTGCGGGCAGAGGGGACCCAGCTCCTGCTGCAGGGCATGGGCAGCGAGAGGCAGCTGGGCGGGCAGGAGGCAGCCGTGCTGCGGGACGGGGACCTTTCCTGCCCGTCTGAAGCGAGTTCCTCACCCGCTGCACCGGGCGCTTTCCCCGTCCTGCCTGGCTCCAGCATCGCAGCCCATCTGCCGGGCACCCTGCAGCCCTGACACGCATGGGAAGACCGTGCCAGGGCAGCGGGCACAGGGATGGACATGGGGCAGATCTCCTTCCTCTGCTCTGGCCTGCCTGCAAACCCTCTCTGCAGCCCTCCCTGCTCTCCTCCTTTATTAGATGCTGCCTGGTTACCTGTCTACCAATTCGAAAGGACACGCGTGGACTCCATCGTGTCCTTTGTCAGCAGCCCAGAAAAGGTAACCATGGCCGTTTGGAAGGCGGCTGAGCCCGTGTCTGCTGCCAGGGGCTCTGCTGCGGGTGCTGGAGGGTGCTGGCTGGGCAGAGCTGCTGCTCCCAGGGCGCTAATTGGCACTGCACCCCCATGCTGTGGTGCCGCTGGCTGTGTGTCCCCATCTCACACTCCCTGTTTGTCTGTCTGTCCCCTGGCTGCCAGGAGGAGAGCCAGAAGATTCCATTTCTTCAGAACATTTGTGACCTGTGCTACAACAGCAAGCGCCACAGCCCTCCACAGGGCCTAGATCTCTTCTGCCAGAGATACGGTCTGGCAGAGAATATCAAGGTGAGGGGATACGTGGCGTCTCTGGGGAAGGGGGCGATGCCCCCGGCACCCTGTGAGGACAGCGGTGGGCAGGGCCAGGTGCTGGTGGCGCTGGGTGCTGGCAGCTGCCAGGTCCCATCCCGGCTGTGCTCTGCAGGTGCTGCTGGAAGAAGAGCCCAGGAACAAACTGCGCACGGCGGTGCGGTGGAACGCCATGCTTGCCATCGCCGAACTGAGGTACCTGCCCATCCCTCCCGGGGACCCCTGCATGAGATCTCGAGGCACTGCTCCAAATACCAGAGTGTGACTGGCTCCTCTCTCTTTGCAGCGCAGTGGAGAGGGCGCTGGAGGGCAAGGAGGCAAGCCTCCTCCAAGCCTGCTTTTCTAGTGTCTTCTTGCTTCCTCCAGAAGAGAAAATGCAGGATATGGGCCGTTATCTCTTCTTAAAAGTAAGTGCTTGGTGGACTACAGGACCCAACAGTCCCTCTGGCGGCTCCCTGTTCACCCCGTGCTGATATATAACCAGAGATACAAGGCAGGGTTGGTCTCAGCTCTGCTTTCACACTCTCATGCCTTCATCTGCTGACAGTTGGCCTGGCCACATCCAGTGCCAATTGCTGCTCCGCCCGTAGCAGATTATTTGCCCCTGAGTCTCTCCCAGGCACAGCAAATCAGCACAGGAGTTGCGACTTGGCACTGAGAGTTCAGATCAGTCCCCCGTGTGTGAAACAGATGGCAGGAAACACGGCCAAAACTCGTTGTCTTCTTGCAGACCGTGGAAGCCATGGACAACATGCTGCAGGCATTGGTGCTCGGCTCTTCAGCCTCCAGAGTCAGCGAGCTGCTCCAGAATATCTTCCAGGTCTGGGTGTGCAAAGTCTGGGCTTCGCAAGGGCTGTTCCTCACCCTGGGGGACGGGGTGTCCACTCTGGAGGTGACAGTCCCACCCTGTGCCGTGCAGAGAGCGCTGCCGGGAGGGTGCCCACCTCCCCGGGGAACCAGGGGCTGCCCGCCAGGCTCTTCCGCAGCACAGTGGCCGCAGAGGGTGGCATCTGCCTTCCTGCGTGGCCACAGGGCGGGCCCAGGGCATTTGTTCCAAGCCTGCCAGGGACCCGAGGGCAGGAACCCCACTACAGGCTTTGGTCGACATCAGAGTCCAGCCCAGGAGTTGAGCGGTGCTACTTCTGCTGGAGTGCTGGCTGCTCCCAGAGCTCACCAGCAGCTTCTCTCTTCCCAGATGCTCTTGACATACACCAGCTCTGAGAGAGAATGTGTGCGGGACAGGGCTGTGTGGAGGATTGAGAAGATGAGCTCTGCACTATCCAGACACCCCACACTGGCGGTAAGGAGCCAGGCACCCTCCGGCCAGCCTGTCTCCCCATCCCTGCACTCCAGAGCAGCCTGCAGCTCTCCCCACGGGGGCTGCTGCCCAGGCAGCTGCTTTGGGAGCTGTGGCCGGCACGGGCCTGCAAAGCCCTGAATGCCCACAGAGCCAGCCCTGGACGCACGCTTGGGTTCAGGGCTTTGGCACCAGTGTCCCAGCAGCAGCCCCAGTCCTCCTGGCCACCAGCAAGCCCTGGTTCACGGCAGGGCCAGCACCCTGTGCCCATAAGTCCATTCCTCCTCCCTCACCCCAGGGCCTCTCTTCTCATCCTCCGTGTGCAGTCACTGCCACCCCTGCTGCCAGCTTTGCTGTGGGCACTGCCGCAGCACTGTTTTGTGTCTCTGCAGGGTTGCTGGCACTGCCCGGCTAAGCAGCAGCATCAGGGCACTGGGTGTGATTTGGCTTCACTTCCTTCCTTTCTTTCCTTCCTCCCACAGTCCTGTGCAAGATACCTGAGAACTTCTGAGAGGACAGACATCGTCCTTGCGTTCATCGAGGTGATGAGAGACACCAGCACCTTTAACAAGAAGCATGCAACAGACTTGCTGGACTTGTTCATGGAATTCCCTGACTTCTGGCTGGTGGATGTAAGTGGCCTGTGGCTGGATTGCCCTGCCTTTCAGCCCTGTCAGGCCTTGTTCCTCCCTCCATCCCTCCCTCCCAATCCCTGGTGTCTCAGGAAACTGAAGCCACATGAAGGTGGCAGAGAGGGATGGAAAGGACAGCTGAGGAAATGGCTGCACTCCAGTGGCAGCACCATTCTCACCTGTGTCCCCTCCAGGTGCCAAAGATCATGAGATGCATCCACAAAAACCTGGACAGCATCAACACAGCACCAGCCCGGCAGGGCGTGGAGTCCCTGCTTCTCCTCATGGCTGATAGGAGACCTGGGAAGATGCTCACGACGCTGCTGAGGATCGCTCCACCAGGAGACAGGTACTGACCCCAAAAGCCATGAGGCCTTGTTCCCTGTGGGGAGAGGGGCACAGAGCCAAGGAATCCTGCAGGACACCCCCGAGGAGCAGGACCCTCCATCCCACCACGCTTTCCAGCGCTGGGGTCAGCCAGGCCCGCAGCAGCCACAGCTGAGCAAGACAGCCCAGAGCCCCCTCACTGCGCTCCTGCCAGCCCCGTGGGAGCAGCAGCTCAGCCTCTGCTGCTGCCCAGGGCATCCCAGGCGTCCTGCAGCGCGGAGCCCGGACACACTGCTGTGGCCCAGGCTGCCCTGCTGACAGAGCGCTCTCTTGCAGCACTGCCCTAGACATGTGGAAGGTGATGATCTCCACGCCGCGGCCTCTGAAGAAGATCTTAAAAAACTTGCGTAAAAGACTCCTGGTCATAGACTCCACGTTTCCTGAAGGCCTTATCAGGGGGTCAGAAAGACATGAGATGGTGAGCAGGGCAGCTTCAAGGGGAGCCATGTTGGCAGCTGGGGGTGGGGCAGCAGTTGAGGCGGTGGCTGGGCCTCGGCTGGGGGTCAGGCAGTGCGTGAGAGCTCCAAATGCCCTCCCTGCTGTGCTGGGGCCTGATGGCTGTCTGGGGAGCTTTCCAGGCATGGAGGCTCTCTAGGCCATCTGCCCAGGGGGGCCTGTGGGAAAAGGGGACGGCTGAGCAGAGCACAGGGAGTCGTTACTTTTCTTCCCTCCCTGCCCCGGCCCTGTTCTCCCACATCTCCATGGGTGTGCCCGTGGCCACCACCTGCCAGGAGGCTGCCACAGAGATTCCTGTGCCACCACCTGCCAGGAAGCCGGACAGGAGGCTGGTGCTCAGTGACTGGCATTTTGCCAGGGTGGTCTTTGACCCTTTCACAAAAAGGAAACTGTTTTTCATACAGGCCAGAAAAATACAGTCCCTCCTGCCACAAGTTGTGGAGTTGCTCGACTACGGCAACACAGAAATCAAGAAGAAGGTCCTGACATTCTTCCGCAGCATGATGGGTCACCTGAAGAGGGAGGAGGCCAGCCCTATTGTCGAGCAGCTGGAGGAAAAGCTCCTGTCCCTCTTTGACGATGTAAGGCTGATGACGGAGACTGAGCCCTGGGGATGGGCAGCCTGCAGTGACAGCTGCCCTTCAGCCCAGCCCTGTGGGCAGCACTGGGAGCAGGCTCTGCTCCCCTGGGCTCTCGTGGGATGGCTTCTGGGCTTTGCAGCCCAGCACGGCTCCCTGCTGCACAACCTGACCCTGGAGCATCTCCCCTCACGTCAGCCCCGATACTGCCCCTGCTCACCATGGGCAGAGAGCTGCTGGGATTGAAGTCCGGCTTTCCTCCTTCCTCCCAGGAGTCCAGCCAGCTGCGAGTGCTCTCCATCCGCCTCTTCAGAGAGCGGGTGCAGTCAGTGATGGTGCACGACAAGAAGAGGATTAAGAGCTACGTGCACCGTGCACTGCTCCCCCTCTTCTTTCGTTTGAGCGATCAGAGCAACAACGTGGCCAAGGTACAGATTTCCACGCTGAGCACTGAGGCAGAGAGGGTGTGCTGACAGCACACAGGTGGCCTGGGCACCAGGGGACAGGGCTGCTGGCAGCTGGCAGCCTCCTCCAGCCCATAGGAAGGATCCTTATAGACCCAGCACGAGTAGCAGTAGGGAAGCTGCCAAGGCCATTTCCACCACCTGCCATAGCTGGTCTCACAGGGCTCAGCAGCAGCCTGTGGCCACCGAGGCCTGAACAGGCGCATCCCTATGGGCTCCTCAGCTGTCCCTGCAGGTGCTGGGTCTCGAGCTTTGAGCCTCAGTCCCTGTCCCCCAGGGCTGTGCCCAAGAGAGCCCCAGATGTTTGGGCCAGGGCATGTCGCTGCCCCCAAAGGGCAGGTGTTCCAGGAACAAAGCCAAGAATGGGAGAACGCCAGGTCTCCTTATGCAGACCGTGGGTGCCATGTCCCATCTTCTGCTGTTCCGCAGGCCGCCAGGGAAGCCCTCCTTGGTGCAGCAGAGCTCCTGAAATGGAAGCAGCTCAAACACCTCGTGCAGACTCAGCAGACATGGAGGATTGGAGAGAGCTTGGTGAGAACAACGAAGGCCCAGGCTGACTGAGGGCTGCCCCACATGTCTGTGCTGTAGGCTCTGCAGATGTGCCTCGCCCGCCCTGCTGCAGCCCCGAGCTGCATCCTTGTTCCCTGTCCTCAAGAACAGAACCCCCAAGGGCTCTTCCCTCTGCCCCACGCCCGACGGGAAGGAGGGCTCTCAGCACCCCTGGGACCACTCTGCCTGTGTCTGTCTCAGCCTCAGCCCAACAGGGCTACTGGCTGGGGGGCAGGAGTGGCCTGCGGGGAAAGGGAAACCTGGGTTACTGGGAGGAGGGACTGGTCAAGCCAGCTCGGGGTGGGGTGCAGACAGTGACATGCTCACACCCTTGTGCTCTCTCCAGCTGGAGCAGAACAGGAGCAGGGCTCAAGAGTTTTTGAGTCAGAGCCTGCCATACCTGAGGGATGCTCAGGCCAGCTTGCGAGAGGCGGCCGTGAGGTTCATTGGTGAGTCACAGCCCCCGGGGTTCTTCTCTTGGCAGCCTGGCCCCAGTCCCCACCGCTGCCCTGGCACAAGGAGCAGCCCTGTGGCTGCCAGAGCCCCAGCTGCCCCGGGCAGGGCCTTGGCCTCCCCTCCCGGCCCTGCCCACGCAGGTGGCCTTGGTGGCTGCCTTGCTCAGTCCCGCTATGTCGGCTCTGGGGTATCCCCTGGGGCCAGCTCTGATGAGGGGGAGGGAACAGGGGTCTGATGGAACTCTGTGCGCAGGGCTGGCTGCGCGGCCCCTGAGGGACCGAAGGGAGGAGGAGAAGCTGGCTGAGATCTGCAGCGGTGAGTAGGGAGCTTGGTCAGGAGGAGGGGATGCCTGGGTGTCTCTGCAGACGTGGGAGATCATCTGGGTTCTGCTTCTTTCTGTTGCAGCCCTTCGGCCCTTGGAGAAGGACAGTAAACCCTTCATCCGCTCCCTTGCTGCTCAGACCATTGCAATCCTGAGCAGTCCAAGGGAGCAGCCACGATCGCGATGGGCCCTGCAAGCCCTGTGCTGCTGGCGTCGCTGACCCAGGTGGAGGAGCAGCTCTGCTTGTGGAAAAATGGCTGGATTTTAATAAAGAGCCCTTCTTGAAGTTGGGTTGGGTGTCTGCCTTTTCCAAGGATCCCAGAACCAATCTGATTGCTGTGGCACTTTAGAGAGCACAGCCCGGCATCATGGGCAAGGGTGACGTAGCAGACAGGAGCACTTGCAATGAGGCTGTCCAGGGCAGCTGAGATGAATCTCACTGGGCCAGTGGGGTTTGCTCCTGGAGTCACACACAGAAATGTCCGGGTCTGTCAGGCATCCACATCTGAGCTGGCATCCTGGGCTCCTTCTGCACCCAGGGATGTTCAGAGACAGAGTCTGTCCCTTTTACACACAGAGGCAGGAGTCACAGTGTCCCTCTGGCCTCCTGTTGCCACTCCCAAGGGATGGGAGGCACCTCAGCCCTGTGGTGTGTCACCCTGCTCTGCACTCATCTGAGATGTCCCACGCCATGAGGAATGGACATGGGGACATTGGTTAAAGGAACCACAACCCAGTGCTGCATTCAGGCAGTTTGCATGGGATGTTACTCCCAACTTATCAGACTTTCCTAGCTAACATAATCATAAATCTAAACATGAGCTTCTTCAGCATTCCTTTGGTCTCTTATCAGCACCGAGTACAGCATCCTAGGAAAAATGTGCAGGCTAAAACTCAGAAAAGTACAGCCACCTAGAAGAACATAGATGAAAGAAAAATCACTAAAAGAGAACTGGTCTTGCTTTTCACAAAACCGGGACAGTTTCTAAGCTCTGCAGAAAGTCAGAAAGTTGAAAGCTGTAGTAGGAACTTGCAGCACAGAGACATTGGCTCTGTCCCTTCCTGCTTTAGAAAGAACAGACTGCTTCACCACCCTCACCGTGAAGAATTTTTTCCTAATATCCAATCTTAACCTCCCCTGGCGCAATGTGAGGCCATTTCCTCTTGTCTTGTCTCTTGCTACTTGGGGAGAAGTTCTTTACCTGCCCAAGAATACACCCATGCAGGCCAGGAGCTGCCAGCTTCTCCAGGAGATGCTGTGGGATAGGGTGTCAAAGGCTTTACTGCAGTCTAATTACACAACATCCACGGCCTTTCCCTCATCTACTAGGTGGGTCACGTGGTTGTAGGAGGACATCAGGTTGGTGAAGCGAGACCTGCCTTTTATAAACCCATGTTGAGTGGGCCTGATCACATGGTTTTCTTGTATGTGCTGTGTGATATCACTCAGGATGTTCTGCTCCATGACCTTCCCTGGCACCAAGACCAGACTGACAGGTCTGTAGTTCCCTGGATCCTCCTTCCAGCTCTTCTTGTGGATGGGCGTCACATTAGCCAACTCCCGGTGAACTGGGACCTCCCCAGTTAACCAGGATTGCTGATAGATAGTGCGAAGTGGCTTAGTGATCACCTTGGCCAGCTCCCTCAGCACCCTTGGGCGTATCCCATCTGGCCCCATAGACTCGTGGGTGTGCAAGTGGTGTAGCAGGTCGCTAACCATTCCCCCTTGGCTTATTGTGGCTTCATTCTGCACCCCGAGCCTGTCTCCTGTCTCAGGGGGCTGGGTACCTGGAGCACCACCACTCTGACTCCTAAAGACTGAGGCAAAGAAGGCATTTAGTACTTCAGCCTTGCCCTCATCTTCTGTCGCTGTGTTTCTGCCCGTACCCCTCAGGGGATGGAGATTCCCTTTAGCCCTCCTTTTGTTGCTCATATATTTATAGAAACATTTCTTGTTACCTTTCGCAGTGGTGTCCAGGCTCAGCTCTAGTTGGTCTTTGGCCTTTCTAATTTTCTCCCTGCCTAACTTAGTGGCATTCTTGTATTCCTCTTGAGCAACCTGCCCCTCCTTGCAAAGTTTATAAATTCTCCCTTTATTCCCAAGTTCCAGCTGCAGTCCTCTATTCAGCCGGGCCGGAACTTCTTCCCTGCCGTCTCATCTTTAGACAGACAGGGACAGCGTGCTCCTGTGCCTCTAAGATTTCCTTCTGGAAGAGAGACCAGTTTTCCTGGGCTGCTTTGTCCTTCACGACTGCTTCCCAAGGGACTCTGCCAAGCAGCCTCCTGAACAGGGCAAAGTCTGCCCTTGGGAAGTGCAAGGTGGAAGTTCTGCTGAGCACCCTACTAACTTCTCCAAGAACAGAAAACTCCATCATTTCATGGTCACTACGCCCAAGGCGACCTCCCCGTTGCCCACGAGCCCTTCTGTATTTCTTCTGATGGTATCCATGCAGGTCTTGGTCACGGAAGAGCTCACTTGTTGCTGGTGGCAGCTTTGCTGTTGGGGACACCGCTTTCCAGCAGCCCATGAGCCAACCCCACAGGTGCCCAGTGCCGTGAGCACTGCAAGTGGGAGCCCTCTGTGCACAGGGACCCCCTGTCCCCGGGACGGCCGTGCCAGCACCCCCAGCCACCTCCAGCCCCAGGAACCCAGAGCAAGCGGAAACCACAACTCGGCCAATACCAGAAAAAGACAAAGAGCGCAGGTCTGAAAAAACATGAATAAATATCTTTACAGAAAAAAATAGAAAGGTAAACCTATTTACAGAAAGAAACGCGAACTACAACAAATGAAATACAATCAACATACTACTTGATACATACAACATAAATATACACTACACTATCAATAAATACACACTACAAATCAATACACTATGTAAATACACACAACAAACTACTAACTCCCTCTTCTGTCTCTCCCACCCCACCAAGCCCATCATCAACATATCATCTACCCATCCACTTCCATTTCCTCTAACATGTCACTATCCACTTCCATTTCTTCCTCCGCATTCTCATCCACTTCCATGTCTTCATCCATCTGTACTTGATCTACATCCAGGTATTCTTCAATGTTTTCATCCACCTGCATCTCCTCTACCTGCTCGGCCCCCATGCAGCAACTGGCTCTCCAGCCCCCAGCACAGTGTGGTGTAACCTAAGGCAAAAGCCAAGCAGAAAAGTGCATTGGTCCTGCCCTGGGCAGCTCAGCAGAGCTGTGGGATGGGAGTCTCAGCACCCCTGACCCCTCTCGCTGCCCAGGGAGAGCTGTGGGGTGATGGGTCCCCTGGGCACTTCGCCAGCAAGAGCTGCCTGGAGTTTGGGCAGCTCCTGGGCCACCAGCACCCACGGGCCACCACCTACATCCGGAGTATCTCGTGCTTTGTGCGCTTTGGCATCTTGTGGAGCAGCTCTGTGGGAGTGGAGGGGCAGGGGTGAGCAGCCATGTCCCTGTCCCTCGGGGCATCACAAGCACAGACTCCGGCCCCACACCTCCCTTGGTGCCCAGGAGCCCCTTACCTTGCGCAGGTGTTTTTTTGGCTCCGCGCTGCTCCACAGGCAGGGCTGGGCTGCCTTGGCTCCAGCCTGGAAAGGGGCAGAGGAGGCACGGGCTCAGCTGCGGGCAGCACCAGCTGCTCCCACTGAGCATCCCTCCAGCACGAGCCCAGGGTGCCCTGGGCTCCCATGGGGACGTGTGCCCCCAGGCAGGGATGCTCGATTTCAGCAGGGGACGAGCAGCCCAGAAGGGCTTCTCCCAGCCCGTGGCATTGCAGGGGTGGGTGAAGCGGACAAGCTGAGCTCCTGGTCCCCAAGCTCCCCAGAGTGGGGTCCCCACCCCACGCCATCCCCGCGGTGCCTGCTCCAGCCTGCCCGGGCGGTGGAGGTGCCCAAGCCATGGAGCGGGACTGTACCTCCAGCAACACAAGTCTCCTCTTCCTCCGGAGCTTCACAACAAAAGACGGGTGAGCCGAAAAAAGGGACTGAGGCATTGGGTGTAGGTGATTGGTTGGGTTATGCGGTTGAGGCACTGGGAATGGGAGAGAAGGGCTGGACTGGACCAGGGTAAGCGGGAAGAAAGTAAGAGGAGCAGACAAGGGCAGTGCTGAGAGCTGGAGAGGGTCGCTGTGTTGTGGTTGTTGCTGGGCACCGGTGCTGCAGATGGAACATGGGCTGTGACGTCGCATCTCGGTTGCATGGGCACTCTGCTGTCGGCTGCGCAGCAGGGATGGGGATGACCCCCCTCTCAATGGTGGTTATGGATGTACTAACCTGCCTTTTCACCGATTTCATCATCCCAAACAGTTACGCTTCCATGCTGCCTTGAGCGGTTCTTCCCAACCATCCCGTCATGCCCGGCAGCCATCCTCACCCCTCAGAAATGTTGTTCTCCAGTTGGTTCCTGCAGTAGCTGAAGTTCACCTCCCTGTCCATGGCCATCCCTTTGCAGGCTCTGGTCTCGCTCTGCCCCTGTACAGCACAGCCGCTCTTCCATGTGGGCACAAATGGCAGAGCAAGGCGCAACCTGGGTAGAATCCAGGAAGACTCTAAAGCCCTGGGGATGCCAGTGAATTAAAGTGGTGCCCAAGTCATCTTCTCCTCCCTTCTTCCATTGTTATGGTTTAAGGCAAGGCAGCAATAAACCGTGGCAGATGCTCTCTGTTATCCCCTTTACCTCCCACCACCCCTTCCTTTAGATCGGAAAGATGATAAGAAAGATAAGGGGAAAGGAAGAGGGACTTAGCCTTCATGTTGGAGAGATTTAAAGGGTTTTACTAATGCTACTAATAAATAGAGAATATATACAAAATATACAAAACCAAAGTCAAGTGCTGGATGTGCAGTTGGCGTCACTCAGCAGCAGAGCTGCGGGTGCGGGGCTGGCGGCTCCAGCAGCTGCAGCTCAGGCCCTGGAAGTCACGGGCGGGACTGCACAGCAAACCAGAACCTGGGTGCAGGATGCAGGGCCTGAGGGCTGTGGATCACAGACAGACAGACAGACAGGGTTCTCTCCAGATGCCGGCCATACACACACACAAGTGGTATCCAGTAACTTGCCTGAGACTGATATCTCTGACTTAGAGTTTCTGGACACGAACTGCATCAGATTGCACATCACCTCTCCTGCCTAGAGAGAGACTGCTGTGATAGAGAGACTTGCACTCATGAACTAGTGATATACATATTTTTGTGTGTGTGTATATACATTTGAAGACAGGCAGAAAGCAATAGTGATTTGGGTATGACTCAAATGGTATGGAATAAGGGGTAGAATGTACTGGTTTTGTTAAAAACAGGACTGGTTCTCTTTTAGTGATTTTTCTTTCAGCTCAGTTCTTCTCAGTGTCTGTACTTTTCTGAGTTTTAGCTGCATATTTTTCCTTGGATGCTGCACTCGGTGCTGATAAGAGACCAACGGAATGCTGAAGAAGCTCATGTTTAGATTTATTACTATGGTAGCCAAGAAAGACTGGTAAGTTTTCCCATGTTCCGTTGTGAGAGGGGCGTGTTTGGGGAGGGGTGGATGGAACAGGTTACTAGAACTGACCAACGGAAGTATTCCATCCCATAATTGTCATACCCCCTATATAAGAGGGTGATCATGAGGGTCACTCTCTCTTCACCCATGGCCGGCATCTGGAGAGAACCCTGTCTGTCTGTCTGTCTGTGATCTACAGCCCTCAGGCCCTGCATCCTGCACCCAGGTTCTGGTTTGCTGTGCAGTCCCACCCGTGACTTCCAGGGGCCTGAGCTGCAGCTGCTGGAGCCACCAGCCCCGCACCCCCAGCTCTGCTGCTGAGTGACGCCAACTGCACATCGAGCACTTGAGATCTGAGCCATGGAATGATGTTACAACCCTTGAGGTTACAAGGAAAGTATGTATTCATTTACGACGTCGGACACACGGGGAATCATTTCACCTAATACCTGTGAGAAATTACAGTACCTGTGAGCTTGGTTCAATGCAGTGAAGTGTTACATATTCATGAAAGTTTTAGGAATGCCTATACATATTCATAACCTGTTCCCGAGAAGGCGGTTCTTATTACAGTGAGTTCAGGAGACCATTTCCATAGTCTCCACCTCCGGCTCCTCCTGGTTGCAGCTGTGCAGTGATCGTGACCCTGGGTCCTCTTCTCTGTGCACGGTCACATTTGGTCCAGTGTGATGAGTTGGTGAGGTCTCAGACTGCTGAGTTGGTTAAAACTGGCGTATCTCCTGTCCTGTGCCCAGGTTTCTGTTATCCAGTTCACCCAAGGATGCACCAAGGATTATTATCTTTGCAAGGCATCAGTGAAGTCCTGTTTCTCGTACAATAAGTTACACAGAGCTAAGCAAGCCAGGCAATAGTGATGTGGGTTAAGATAATTTACAGTGACCCAGAGACAATTACAGGTCCTGATGAAGTGCCATGTACCCAAGGTATAGTGCGGAAGTTTGTGCAGAGCACACCACCGTCTTATGCCCACACTTTAGGATTGCTCACCCTTTCAGAAGACGATCTGTCAACTGTGGGTGAAGTAGCAGACATGTTGCAGCAGTATGAAGACATTCTTTCTTCTCCCCTACAAGCCTGTGTCACAGCTGTGGAGAAACTGTGTGACAAACTGTCCAAGAGGGAGGACAGATCCTGCTCATCACATACACGGGCCCAAGCCACAGCTATTGGGAAGAGATGCCCTTCTGTAGCATCAGCCCAAGAGAAATGCGACATGTCATTAGTTGAATTATGTTTTTTTTCTGCGTGACCAGGGAGAAGATATGAGTAATTGACATGGCAAGCCCACTGCTGACCTAGAGGCAAGAGTATGTGAGTTGAAAAAGAAAGCTCCCAAGAGAAAAGCTGCTCCAGTTTCCAGTGGGAGGCTTTCCAGACAGAGTAGGAGGGATTCTCGTGTCTCCCTACCAGCAACTGTGCAAAGTACCAATTAGTGGGGCCCTGCCTCCAGCCAGGTGGAGGAGAGGGACAATGACAATAGAGTTTATTGGACTGTGTGGATTCGGTGGCCTGGTATGTTAGAACCACATGAGTATAAAGCCCTGGTAGACCCTGGTGCTCAGTGTACAATGATGCCATCGAATCATAAAGGGTCAGTATCTGTCAGTATTGAAGGAGTGACTGGGGGATCTAAGGAATTGACTGTATTAGAGGCTGAAGTGAGCCTAATAGGAAAAGAGTGGGAAAGGCACCCTGTTTTGACTGGTTCGGATGCTCCGTGCATCCTTGGTATAGACTACCTAAGGAGTGGGTATTTTAAAGAACCAAAAGGGTATCGATGGGCCTTTGGTATAGCAGCTGTAGAGACTGAGAACATTAAACAGCTGTCTAATTTGCCTGGTCTTGCTGATGAACCTTCTGTTGTAGGACTGCTTAAGGTCAAAGAGCAACAGGTGCCGATTGCTACCACGACAGTGCACAGACAACAATATCGCACCAACCGAGATTCCCTGATCCCCATTCATAAACTGATCAAACAACTAGAGAGTCAAGGAGTGATCAGTAAGACTCGCTCATTTTTCAATAGTCCTGTATGGCCTTTTCCAAAGCCTAATGGAGAATGGAGACTGACTGTAGGCTATTGTGGCTTAAATGAAGTTCCGCCACCATTAAATGCTGCTGGGCCAGACATGTTAGAACTGCAATATGAACTGGAGTCAAAGACAGCCAAGAGTATGCCACAACTGACATTGCTAATGCATTTTTCTTTATTCCTTTAGCAGCAGAATGCAGGCCACAGTTTGCCTTTATTGGAAGGGTATCCAATAGACCTAGAATCGACTGCGCCAGGGGTGGAAACACAGCCCTACTATCTGCCATGGACTGATCCAGACTGCACTGGAACAAGGTAAAGCTCCAGAGCACCTGCAATTGTGGCAGGACATTGCTGCTCGACTAGAGAACCTGACTGTAAAAGTACAGCATGTGGATGCCCATGTGCCTAAAAGTCGAGCCACTGAGGAACATCAAAACAACCAGCAAGCGGATCAAGCTGCTAAGATTAAAGTAGATGAGGTGGATTTGGACTGGCAACATAAAGGTGAATTTTTTTCTAGTTCGGTGGGCCCATGATGCTTCAGAGCATCAAGGACAGGATGCAACATATAAATGGGCTTGGGACCAAGGGGTGGACTTAACCATGGACATTATTTCACATGTTATCTATGATTGTGAAACATGTGCTGCAATCAAGCAGGCCAAAAGGTTAAAGCCTGTGTGGTATGGGGGGCGGTGTTTGGAATATAAATATGGGGAGGCTGGGCAGATTGATTGTATTATACTCCCTAGAACATGCCAAGGCAAGCGCTATGTGCTTACAATGGTGGAAGCAACCATGGGATGGCTAGAAACATAGTCTGTGTCTCATGCCACTGCCCGGAACACTATTCTGGGCCTTGAAAAGCAAGTCCTGTGGCGACATGGTACTCCAGAAAAAACTGAGTCAGACAATGGGACTCATTTTAAAAATAGTCTCATAACCAACTGGGCCAAAGAACATGGTATTGAATGGATATATCATATCCTTTATCGTGCGCCAGCCTCTGGGAAGATTGAGCGATATAACGGTTTGTTAAAAAGACATTTATGGAACACCGCTGCTACCGCGCCCATGGTGGCTGCTCCGAAGCTTTTTACCGTGAGCAGGTGCTGCAAACCCTCCGTTCCGACCAGGGTCCCCCGCCGGCTCTCCCCGGCCTGGGGGCCGCCTTGAGGCGGCCGTGCCAGCTACGCGAGGCCAAGGCTTCAGGGGGGTGCGAAGGCCGTGGTCTGTGGGGATCGCTTAGCGCGGCGGAACGAGCTGCTTTCCAGCGGTTGATCCGCACGGGGGAGGCGGCAAAACTGATTCCGGTGTGGAGACCGTGGTGGTGGTGCCGAAATAAAGGTAAAAACGAGGATAAATATGAACATTGGGATCTCCATTGGGAGATGCTGGGACCGTCCTGGCTGTGGCGGAGCTGCTGGAGGGGCCTGGGGACAATAGCGATAATTACACCCAAAATAACACTGCTAATTACAACAATAATTACGTAATCATGGCTCTGTCACACCTGGAGCAGTTGTTGAGCCAGGGACGACTTAATTTGGATGATAACGAGCGCCAGACATTTGTTAACATGCAGAGGAAGTGCCGCTTCCTAATGAGCTGGAGCCAGGAGGCACCAATGGGGACGATGGTGGAGCTGGCGAGGGAGACGAGGGAGGTTGTTAATGAGCTAATTAGCGCTAATGAGGGGATGGGGCAGGGGGAGATCCTTAGTGCTAATGAAGGGAGGGGGAGGCAACTAATTGAGGAGCTTGATTGAGGTTAATGAGGTTGTCAAGGAAACCATTTAATGAACATCCAGAGAAGCTGCTCATTAAGGAATCTGACTAACAAACATCCAGAGAAAAGCTGCTTATTAAGGGCTGAGTTATGAGTGGGGGAGTCTGGTCATTAAGGACTCCACCGAACTGGGGGTGGCTTGTTAAGGGCCAACATTTAATTAACGTAATAACGAATAAATGTAATTACTATAGAGCGGGAGCTGCTAATTAGTGGGCGGGCTAATTAACCCATTGACCCCCAGAGGGGACCCAGGCGTCTGGGCCATGGTCCAAGGACGCCACTCCCACTGCCCACTGATGGGGTGAGTGGTTCTGTGTGTGTGGCTCTGCCTCCCTGTGGCTCTGCCCCCTCCTGCTGATTGGCTGAGCAGTTTTGCGTGTGGCTCTGCCTTCTCCCCGCGGCTCCGCCCCTTCCTGCTGATTGTCTGAGCGGTTCTGTGTGTGGGTCTGCCCCTCCCGCTGATTGGCTGGGTGCTTCCATGTGTGGCTCTGCTTCCCCGCGGCTCCGCCCCCTTCCGTGCGGCTCCGCCCCCTCACATTAATTGGCTGAGCTTTTCTGCATGAGGCTCCGCCCCCTCCCGGCTCTTAAAGCGGCAGTGACCCCAAGATTGGGGGAGGTGCCAATAATTTATTTGATTATTTGGGGGGTCCCAGTGTCATTGGGGGGGGACATGGGGGTTGTCCAGGAGTTCGGGGGGATCCCAGGAGTTTGGGAAGGACCCAGGAGTTCAGGAGGGACCCAGGAGTTTGGGGGGACCCAGGAGTTCAGGAAAGAAATCCAGGAGTTCAAGAAAAAGGGGACCCAGGAGTTTGGGAAAGGGACCTAGGAGTTTAGGAGGGACCCAGGAGTTCGGGGGTTATGGGGCAACTTCTAACAATATGAGGTGTGTTTAAATACAGTAAGGTATTACATATTCATAATAACCCCAGGAACACCTGGGGCTCCTTCACCTTCATCACAGTGAACTCTTTCCCTTTGGCTCATTATGTTGAATTGACTGGAACCCAAGCCGCCAAGTTGATTGAAACCAGACCGGTTCCCCCCTTTTGCTGTAAATCTTTGTTATCTCGTCTTCTGAAGTTTACACTTGGTGCCTCAAGTTTACATCTAGGTGCTGTAAAACTTCTTATCTTGGCATTCGATGAGGTTCTGTTTTTACTTAACATAATTGGTTACATAAAGCTCTAAACTAGGCACCCTTAAAGTGTTAGTTAGTTCCCTCTATCACAAAGCCTGTGTGGTATGGAGGGCGATGACTAAAGTGTAAATACGGAGAGGCCTGGCAAATTGACTATATCACACTGACACAAACCCACCACGGCAAGAGCTCTGTGGAAGCCACCACCAGATGACTGGAAACATGCACTGTGCCCCACGGCACTGCCCGCAACACTGTCCTGGGCCTTGAAAAGCAAGTCCTGTGGCAACATGGGACACCATGGGGAGTAATTTAGGGTTCTGCTCACTGCAGAACAGCGTTTAGATTTCTTAAAGACAAGTGCAACTTCAAGAATTCAGTGGCAGGTTCACTCTGTTATTTACTGCATGGGGGAAATATGGCGAGCCGAATGCTGCTGGCCTTTTCTCCCGGTGCCTGTACCAGTTCACGAAGCAGACTGTTGGGATTCTTGCCTCCCTGATAACCGTTCGCTCTGGAGTCTGTGTCCTGGAGCTCCGAGGACAAACTCTTAGGTGAGGCCATATCCGTCACAGTTCACACTGTCAGGATTCTTCTCTCCCTGATAACTGTTCACTCCAGAGTCTGTATTTTCAAGCTTTGAAGACAAACTTTCAGGGGAGGCCTGTATCCATTTGCAAAAGCAAACTTTCAGGCATTCCCTTCCTGATAACCATTTGCTGTAGAGTCCGTGTTTAAAGCTCCAGTGGCAAACTTCTCTGATTCCACGTGGGCTTTGTTGTGTTCAGCTGTAGACATTGGTTATTGTCCATAACCTTGCAGGTGCTGTTTTGCCTGAACACAAATTCCTTTCTTCTCAGCGACGTGCAATATAGGACTTATCTTCTAAGTGTTCAGTGTAGTTTGTAGTTGCTTTTGGTAGATATGAGCAGCACTTTACAGCTTAAAATTTTAGCAAATACAGTTTACCAAGTAACATGAAACAAAGAGTATATTAAAAATCATACAACCTTATTGTTAGCAATCAAGGACACATAACCACGGGCGTAGTTATATGTGGTGCTTTATTTCAGCGCTGGGAAACCAGGGGTTCGCACCCAAAGCTGGCTTCGCTGGTCAGTTTAAGTTACGCAGTATTTATACAGTCCATTCACATACATATTCATATATTCATTAAGATATGTAACGGTTACTCAATATTGATTACAACATCAATTGCTACATCTTGGAACTATTTTGATCATGTGCAGTGTCCTCACTCTATACGTATTTAGGCTAAGATAAAAGCTAGGTTGTTAAGATAGGAGTGTACTCGAACACGATATGCTTGAACATCCTCTCAGGGACAGTTTACAAAACTGATTCATCCTTCCAGGAACATTTTGTAAAACTGGTCCGCTTACTAACATTTCCCCCCTTTGAAAATGCTTTTCTATTCTTAGACAATGCATTTTCACCTCAATCAATTTCTTCGATTATTCATTGGTAATTCCCTTCAGGTGTGATAGTTCCAGTCGTGCCTCTTCATAAGCTGGAGGGTTATCAAATATAGGATTAGCATAATTCCTACTCAGGATACTGAAAATGCGATTATTCCTAGCATTTGTTTGACTAATTATGCGCTTAATACCTACATATAACAAACAAAGAAGAACAATCACAATTGCAAGTACAACTACACTTTCTAGTAGTGAATGTACCCATCCTCCCAAACTTAAATCGAATTTATTCAACAGAGCTCCTATCCAGCTCTGTTCTGCATCTTGTCTTTCCTTTTGCAGCTCCACTTGTGTTTGGGTCAGCTCAGAAATGTCTTTCTCAACCTCTGAAGTTAGGTCTGGAATATGGATGCAGCAGTGATCGATTCTGTCTTTCAAATATCCACAGACGCCATTTTCTTTTAATAACATTATGTCGAGTGCCATTCTATTCTGCAAGGTCATTTTAGTCGTAGCTTGTAATTGTATATTGAGATCCCGAAAACCTTTTTAGTTATTCTAGCCAATCGATCCATTTGCCCGATCAATTTATCAATCATTTCTCTATTCCTATAGGCTGCAATTGGTGCAAAGAAAGATTCTAGTGCCCAGCTAAATTTAACACGGCCTGATGGTTCATGCCACACATCATCCTCGTTTATTTCTCGTTTATGTCTGACCTGTAATAGTTCTTGCCTATTTTTCCAAGGTGACCTTTTCCAAATGGGACATAGTGTTGGCAACCCCAAAGTAATTTCTCTAATTGGTCCTCCCATTGGCAAATGTGTAGTCCAGGTCCCATCACTTAAGGCCCAAACTAAATGTCCCATACTGCCTATAACTCCTTTACAGTCAATTTTGTCTTTATCAATCCCAATTTTAAAGGCTGCCTGTGAGTCTAATTGTTTCCGACAAGTGCAGCCGGTAATCACTGCTACTTTGACAATGGACAAAGGTATCTCTTTAATGTCTGTTTGACAAGTTATCACCCGTGAGCAATTCCACCATTGTACTGTCATTCGTTCTGTTACATCGGACCACCGTATGCACCATGGAATTGCTTCACTGTATTGGTATTATTGTATAATACTTAATGTCCACATATTGTTCCATAATTCAGTTATGTTTTGTTATCCTGATCTTTGCATTCCCAGTAGGTCTGTTCAACCTTTTGATTCACTATTTTAGTGGTCCACTTGTCATAGAAGCACCATCCTACATCGTGGAATCGTCCTATTGTAATATACCTTGCTTTAGGAAATTTTAAACAATCTGCCCTGTGTCCTGGCGTTTTCCATTTTTGTCGTTCTCTTATCCTTTGTTCAGTTGGGACTTCTTCTATTCTAGTGTGGGATTCACATGCTATCTTACCAGTTCTGTTTATTTCTGGTAAGGTAGTAGCGATTATTCCCCACTGTACTGGATCCTCAGCTGATATTGGTATGGGAAGGCAGGCAGTGATGCTACTGATATTTTGTGTTCGTGCAAAGTCTCGGATTAATCCTATCATTAGGTTCTCTGCCTGATTTTGTACACTTTGTACTACCTGTGGTACCTGGGTACTTTCATTACTATCTACTGCTCTTCGTGGCCTAATTTGCAATTCCATTCGAATAGTCTCATTTTTGCATTTATAAATTTTCCATGCATCGGGCGAGCTTTCCCACTGTCTATCAGGGGCCTTGTGGAATAGAGTGGCACTTCCCTCTCCAATTTTCAAAAGCACAAAATCTCAGGGTATAACCAAAACCAAAGCTTGGTAATGCAGACCAGGCATTATTGCAATGTAGTCTTGAGTGTGGTTGGACCTAGGATATGTGATGACCATGCTCTTGGGACCTTCTTCACACGGGTGTAATGTATCCAGGAGTCTACTCTGGCAACTTTAACTGCGGTAAACGTGGTCAAGAGTACTTGGTAAGGTCCGTCCCAGCGTTCTCTCAGAGGCTCTTCGTTCTAGTTTTTCATATACACAGTGTCCCAGGTTCTATATGTACTGGATTTTCAAGTGCCAGTGGTCGACTCCACTAATGCAGATCGGAGTCGATTCAGTGTCCTGCCAAGAGACAACACATAATTGTACAGGTCCTGATTACCCTTTATGTGGACCTCTGGATTTGGGTTTGGTGCTTCATAGGGTTTGCCATACAGAATTTCGTATGGACTTACTGACATTCCACCCTTAGGTTTTATCCTGATACGCAACAATGCTATTGGTAAGGCCTGTGGCCATTGAATCTTTGCCTCCTGACAGACCTTACTAAGTTGTCTTTTTAAAGTTTAGTTCATTTTCTCTACCTGTCCACTGGACCGGGGCCTCCAGGGAGTATGCAGATCCCACTGAATCCCTAAACATCTGCTAACCTCCTTTACCAGTTGTGTCACAAAATGGGGCCCCCTATCGGATGATGTTCCTATTGGTACCCCAAATCTAGGGATTAACCATTTCACAGTTTCTTTTGCTTGGTTGGTGCGACAAGGGAAGGCTTCTGGCCATCCAGAAAAGGTATCCACCACAACAAGTAGATATCTATATCCACGAGTTCGGGGGAGTTCCGCGTAATCTATTTGCCAATAATCCCTGGGTTGCATGCCTGTCTTAATTTTCCCATTTCTGTTTTTCTTTTTACTAGAGGATTATTTTCAAGCAAATTTCACACTTAGCTGTAATAGACTTTGCCATTGTTAACATCTGGACCGACATAATTTGTTTTCTTAGATAAATTACCAATGCTTCTGCACCCCAGTGACACTTCTGGTGTTCCGTCTGAAGTATTCCTCTCATAATAGTGGTTGGCACCACAACTTGTCCATTGGTGGTTACATACCACCCAGAATTATTCTTGCTGGCTATGAAGGTAATAAATCAATTGCTCTTACCTTCTGGGAGACAAGACCCACCATTGTTCTCACTTGCCGTGCCACCGACCAAGATGTTTGATCAGCAAGCCGATTTCCCTCAATGATTTTCGATGTTCCACTTTGATGAGCTTTACAGTGCATTATAGCAACTTGCGATGGTTTCTGAATGGCATTAATCAAGTTCAGTATTTCCTTCTGGTATTTAATGTTTGTTCCTTGTGAAGAGAGCAGTCCCCGCTCTTTCCAAAGGGCTCCATGCACATGAACAACTCCGAAAGCACCTGCCAGCGGGGTGTCTCTCAAATCAGGATGACTTGTATGGGTGTATTCGATAACTTCCACACAATCATGTTCCAGGTCTCCTTCTTCTGTACCTGCACCCAAAAACTCAGCAGGATTCATTAGGTTAGTAGTTTTTAGAACAACATCATCTTGTTCTGTCAGAATTACCTGGTATTTCATCATTCTGCTTGGGGAAAGCCAATGGCCCCCCTTTTGTTCCAATACTGTTGTCACCATATGGGATACAAACACTTCTATCCTTTTTCCCATAGTTAGTTTTTGGACCTCCTGGATCAGCATTACTGTAGCAGCTACCGCCCATAAGCATGCCGGCCACCCAGCACTTACCGGATCTAGCTGTTTGGAAAAATAGCCAACAGGTCTTTTCCAGGATCCCGGTCGCTGGGTTAATACTCCCAAGGCAAGTCTTTGTCACTCGTGTACAAACAACTGGAAGTCTTTGCTCAAGTCCGGCAGGCCCAAAGCAGGTGCTGCATCAAAGCCTGGTTTAGCTTTTGGAAGGCCTCACGTTGTGGCTTTCCCCACTTGAATGTTTTATTCCTTTGTGCTTCATACAAAGGTTTGGCGATCAACCCATAGTCCATAATCCAGAGTCTGCACCATCCTGTCATTCCTAAAAAAGATCTCAACTCTTGTAAGTTTTGTGGTTCTGGAATAGCACAAATAGCATGTATCCTGCTCAGGCTTAGCCTTCGCTGTCCTTGAGAGAGCTCGCATCCTAAATAGATCACAGTCTCGGATGCAATCTGAGCTTTATTTTACGATACTTTGTACCGTTCATTCCCAATTGGTTCAATATTTCAGTTGTTACCTGGATGCAGAGTTCTTGCGTCTCAGTCGCAATCAGAATATCATCTACATATTGTAGCAACAAATACCATTGTCGAGGGATCATGATATGACCTTTTGTAGTCCATTCCTCGAGTTCCTTGGCTAGTTGATTTCCAAAGATGGTTGGGCTATTCTTGAACCCTTGTAGAAGGCGTGTCCAGGTTAACTGAGTTTTCCTCCCATTGTGTGGATTTTCCCATTCAAAGGCAAATAGCTTTTTGCTTTCATGGTCAAGGGGTATGCAGAAAAAGGCATCTTTTAGATCAAGTACAGTAAACCATTTATATTTCTCTTTCACAGATGTTAACAAGGTATATGGATTTGCAACTACCGGGTAAATGTCCTTAGTGATCTGGTTTACAGCCCGCAAATCTTGGCCTAATCGATAACTACCATCAGGTTTCTTTACTGGAAAAATTGGAGTATTATATTCTGATTCACATTCCTCTAGAATACCATATTTCAAGAATTTTCAATTAGAGGTACTATTCCTAACCTAGCTTCTAGTTTCAGTGGGTACTGCCTCAACTGTACTGGCTTGGCATCTTCCTTCAGTTCCACTTTTACAGGCTGGGCTGTTTTTGATTTCCCAGGTATGTCAGTCTCCCATACCATAGGAATCACAGCCTCCTCCACTGCTTGCGGTATTTTCACTACCAGGTTTTCTTTTAAAAACAGAATTTGCCCTACCTTAGATTCTGGAATTTTCATTACCAGGTTTCCATCCTCAAATGTTATTACAGCATCCAATTTGGTCAATAATTCCCATCCTAAAAGGCAAACTGGACAGTCTGGAACATATAAGAACTTGTGGGTTAGTTCCTTTTCTCCAAAACACAAATCCAAGGGTTGTAGGAATGGCCGTACTTCCTCCTTCCCTGTGGCACCAACAGTTGTTGTAGCTCTGTGACCTACCGTCCCCTGTAAGGAATTCAGTACAGACTAAGTAGCCCCTGTGTCTACTAAAAAATTTACATCCTGGTTTTGGCAGCTTCTTTTAATCTTTCTAAAAGGCCGAGGGAGATTCATTCTTTTCCTGCACCACATTATACAATTTTTACAAATTCATTTGCTTCGGCATAGCAGTTTGAACGCCAATCAATAACCAATCCTGATACCTCCGGAGACGGCATAACCCGCCTCCTGTATTATAATTCCATCGGGGATCTTCTTCTGGAAAGTTCTCACCAACGTTAGCCTCTACTTTCCCATTCCGAATATCTTATCTCACTTTATCCCTCTCAACCTGTATAACCATATCTTTTCTGTAGGGTCCATTAATGTATCCAAAATCACTTGTAAATCACCCCAATCAGGATTCTGCATTTTAATTATCATCTTAATTATTGCAACCTTATCTGGATCTTCCCAATAAGGACCAGCCGATTGCTTTCAGATTACTAAATCCCCTGGCGAAAACGGAACTTTTACATAGATTGGTTACCCCCCCACACCTACTGCTTGCCGCAGGGGTGCTATTACGTTTGGTGATCCCGCCCTTGCTTCATCCCCCGCGGGCGGCGAGCCCGGAGGAGAGGAGCTGTAGCTCCAGCTCTAGCAGCCGCTGCTCCCCCCCCTTTTCACCGCTTTAGCAGACAGTCAGCTTTTCACCTTTTTTTTTTTTTTTTTTTCCTTTCCTCCGCAGTTTATCAAGGAGAAGCTGCCGGGCACAGGTTTAGGCTCCTTTTGCCCTTTTCTCTCTTCATTTAATTCCTGCGATTATAAACTTTATATGTAATTCCAATTAGCTGAACAATAGTTACATCTCTCAGCTCCTACCTTTTGTAGCTTCTTACAGATGTCAATAAACAGCACATTAAGCATCAATCCCTGACATTAATTTTAGATCCAAATCAGTCTATCCACAGAACAACACTAACTGCAATACAGCTAACTCAATTTACTTTCATGTGTACAGATGCATCTGAAGGGGAGCAAGGTGGCACTTTAGTAACGGAACCGGTTCTTATTTTGTAATTATTTCCCCAAACAAATTCTTTTGGTACCAAATATAAACATACAAACTAAAATACTGAGCTCAGACACACAAACCGAATACCGAGTTCAAATATGCAAACAGATCACAATTACACTTCTTTTTATGCATAAACTGTCCAAACCCAGCCTCCTTCTAATGTTTCAGAAAGCAATTTGACGGCGATACGTTTGAATTGGACATATCAACACAGAAGGATACAGATAACTAACACAGAAAGATAACACAGGCAACTTTACCAGAACAACAGTAAACATGGATCAAATCACCGGTTTCAACAGTAAATACAGATTAAATCACCAGAACTACAGACCAGGTGCTGAGCAGCACAAGTAACCAGACCAGGTGCGCACAAATAACCAGACCAGGTGCCGAGCCTGCGGCACAAATAACCAGACCAGATGCCGAGCCTGCAGAGGTTTCCCTCTGTCTGACGGATGGCTGCCTAGGCAATACCCCGGGAGCTCCCTGCCCAACCGAGCGTGGCTTTCGCCGCGTCTGACCGGCAGGCTACCAGATGCCTGACCAGCAGGCTACCAGACCAGGTGGGTACCCACTAATCCAGATAAAGCACCTTCTTACCAGTCAGAGGTCCGTCGTGAGCAGCAGAGGGTTGGTCACGTCCGATGCACTCCCAAAAATACCTCGGTGCTAGCCGGAGCAGGATCGAGACGCGACACACCTCAGCAGCCCACGATATCCCATCTGGGTCGCTAAAATGTTAGCAATCAGGACACATAACCACAGGCGCAGTTATATGCGGTGCTTTATTTCAGCGGTGGGAAACCAGGGGTTCGCAACCAAAGCTGGCTTCGCTGGTCAGTCTAAGTTACACAGTATTTATACAGTCCATTCACATACATATTCATATATTCATTAAGATATGTAACGGTTACTCAATATTGATTACAACATCGATTACTACATCTTGGAACTATTTTGATCATGTGCAGTGTCCTCACTCTATACGTACTTAGGCTAAGATAAAAGCTAGGTTGTTAAGATAAAGTATACTTGAACGCGATATGCTTGAACATCCTCTCAGGGACAGTTTACAAAACTGATTCATCCTTCCAGGAACATTTTGTAAAACTGGTCCGCTTACTAACAGGGTTTTGTTTCTTTAATGTAGTTTTATTTTGTCGTTCATTTTTGTTTGATGGTAGGTAGGCTGACGATTGCAGGTTGGCTGCTTGGTTTAGGCGGGGTTGTTTAGGCTGGTCGGTTGAGGTTTGGTTGAGGGTGGTTTTGGTTGGTTTTAGATTGCATTTGGTTGGTTTGGATGTGAGAGCAATCTGTCTGCGACCCGTGTCACGCCATTGATCGGCCAGGGTTGATTGGGCTGATCTGGCCGGCTAGGCAGGTGTCCCCTTCCTCCCTCCCTGCTCCCTGCGTGTCCTTCCCGAAGCTAGGTGGTCAGTCCAAGAGGATGAGCTTCCCAGTTGGAGGGGTACCATTCATGGGTCAAGAGTATAGAGCAGCTGCACTCCCCTTCTAGAAGCTCCAAAGAAGCTCAAGGTGCATTTGTAGGAGAACCTGGCTGGGGTAGCGGAGCTTCCAAGACTGCAGACACATCCAAGTGAGGCACTGCATGAGGTCAGGCGGGGTTTGGGTTGGTTGGGTGTTTTTGGTCATGTAGGCTTTTTGGGGTGTTTTAGCTTGTTTGTTGAAGTGTTGGCTGGTTGAGACTGGTTTTTAGCTTAGTTGTTTTAGGTTGGGTTTGGTGGTTCTATTTCGGCTTAGGTGATTTGCTTTAGGTCCTTTTGTTCAGGTTGCTTATGTTGTTTGGTTTCCTATTTTGGGGGTTGGTTTAAGTTGTTTAGTCTAGGTGGTTATTTTAGCTTGGTTGTTTCAGGCGGTTTTAGGCTTTATGAGGTGGTTTTGAAGTTGTTTGAGATTGTTGCTTTAGGTTGATTAAGGTGGGTCTGTTTAGATGTCTTCAGCTTGTTTGGATCAGGGTTGCCGAAGGGTGTTTGAGGAACGCTGATTTATGTAGTTTGAGGTTGTTTTCGGTAGGATTTTTTAGGTCATTTGTTTTAGGTAGGTTTGTTTGAGGGTGTTGAGGTTGCTTTATTTGGTTTGGTTCAGGTTGGTTGAGGTAATTTGTTGTAGATGGTTTCAGGTGCTTTTTAGGTTGTTGTTGGCTGATTGATTGAAGTTTTTGAAGGCAGATTGAGATTGGTTTAGGTTCTCGAAGGTTGATTGTTTTCAGCTGTTTAAGGTTGGCTTAGGTTAGTTGTTCTATGCTGGTTTAGGTAGGCTGTCCTAGCTAAGGTTAGGGCCACCTCGTGGAGCAGCAGGCACCCAGCCCAAATGGCCCAAAGAAGCCGCGGCAAGTGGGCCATGCTCAATGCTGCAGAGGAAGGCAAAAAACCCCCAGAGACACTTGGTGTCCTACATGGGGGGAAAAAAAAGCCTTCCTCCCCCCAGCTGCAGGGCACGAGAGGCCATCTTCCTGGTGCTTGAGCAGCAGGTAGGAAGTGAGCCAGAAGGGCCCAGAGGAGCTCTGAAAAGTGGTCATGCTCAATGCTGCAGAGGAAGGCAAAAAACCCCCGGGGACCAGTGCCAATCTGCCCCGGGAGAAAAAATTCCTTCCTGACCCCAGTGCTGGCGATCGGCTGTTCCCTGAGCATGTGAGCCAGACCGGGCTCCTTGTCCCACAAGCTGCTCACGCCTCCCAGGAGCTGCGCAAGCCCTATCCTCCCTTGAGCTGGAGCCATCTCGGGGACTTCCCAGAGTGCCCAAATGCCTCTGACCTGATGGACCTTGGGGGCGAGAATCCTTCCTGTGCCTGGTGGGACACCAGTGGGTGCTCCAAAGCACTGCAACCCCTTGCAAGCCCTCTGTATCCTATTTCTGATGGCTCCTGAGCCTGTCTGCGCATGGGATGAAGATGGTGAGCTCTGCAGTGCTCTTCAAGAAGGCATTCCCTTTGTCTTGTCCCACTGCTATGCACCTGAAGAGGCTTGCCAGCCAGCCAGCCAGCCCGCCAGCCATCACATAAGCTTGGAAGGTGGCCCTGGCAGTCCCTGTGCCATTCCTTCCCAATGCAGCAAGTGATACGTGATGCTACGCTGTCGTTGATGGTGAGGTTGTCTGCTTGGGAAGAAGTCTGGAATGGTTTTGTGCTGTTGACCCTATCTTTGCTTGCACTCGATGGCTCTTTTCCTCCTTTGGCTTTCATCCTTGATATCTTGCTTGAGGGTCATGCCAGCCCTCTCAGGCTTGGTCTTGCTCCTTGCAGCTGTTGTCTTCTTCTGTAGGCCCTCCGTGATCCTAACCAACTATGTAGTCTTGGTTTGCTTTCATCCCAGCTGGACTTGATCTTTCCTGAAGCCGAGGAATGAGAAATGTCCGTAGTCGTCCAGGCGAGTTCTCAGCGGGGCTTTGCACCAGGCTTGCCTTTCCTCTGGCAATGCCTTGTCTGACACACCAGAATGCATTTGCCTGTATCACATTTGTGGCTCACAGTCGGGCTGTGACCTACTTGTGCCTGCAGGAGCATTTTCCTACTCTGCTGTGTGCAAGCAGTGCCGGAAACTCCTGGTGCTCCACGTGACGCTGTATTCCCTATTTCTAGGCTGTAGACCTTTCAGGCGGGCTTTCTTGGTGTAGGGGATTTCTCCTGTGTCAGAGCTTCAGCTGGGAGGGAGTGTGGGGGCTGTAGAACTCCACTGTGAGAGAAGAGCTTCTTCTGGTTCATGGATGCTGAGGACCTGGGATGTGTCTAGTTTGGAGAGATGGAGGCTGAGAGGCGACCTCGTTGCTCTCTACAGCTTCCGCGGAGGGAAAATGGAGAGGGAGCTGCTGATCCCTTCTTCCCGGCAGCCAATAGCAGAAGGCTCAAAGCTGCATCCATCCATCAGGGGAGCTTTGGACTTGACAAGAGGAAAGCTTTCTTTCCCAAGAGGGTGGTCAAACAGGGTGGAACAGGGCTCCCGGAGCCCAGGTGGGCGATGCCCCCTGCCTGTCAGTGTTGAAGAAGCATTTGGACGATGCCCTTAATACCATGTTTCAACTTTTGGCCAGCCCCGAAGTGGTCAGGCCTTTGGACTAGAGGATGACTGTAGGTCCCTTCCAGCTGAAGTCTTCTCTCCTCTCCTTCTGTTCCTACCTCCTCCTTTCCCTAGCAGTAGCAGACGCTGAGGAAATTTCGCATGTCGTTGCTTCCCATCCCTGCACTAACAGAAGGCATTGAATAACCTGAAGCGTGCCCCATCTTCGGCACTTGCTCCGTCACCTTGTGGCAAGGAGGCACGTAGCTTCTGATGCGGGTGAGAGCCCTAGGCCCCCTTGCAACATGTGGGCATCCCACTTCTCAGAGCTACTGCCCCTGGCTCTGCAGGGCATGATGATGGTGAGCTCTGCAGTGCTCCTCAAGAAGGACTTCCCTTGGTCCTGCCACTGCTACCCAGTGGAAAAGGATTTCCAGGCATCAGATGAGTTTGGGAAGTGGCCCTGCCAGGAGATTGTCTTGCAGTGGAGAACCTCCCGTAGCTTCATCCAAGGTCTTCCTCCCTCAGCCGCTGCCCTGGGATTCCGCCAGCCAGCTCCCCAAGTGCTTCGTCTGGCATGTGTTTGGGCTGCCCCCGGGCCAGCTCTGGCAGTGGACACGGGGGGCTGCTCCTTTTTATCCTGCCCGGGGCATTGTGACCTCAGCGTTGCCGGGTGCTGGCATTGTGACATGGGGGTGACAGAGCCCCCGTGTGCAGCCCCGCCCGCCGCCCCTGCGCCCAGCGCCCTTTGGAAGAAGCCTTTGGGGTGCTGGGGGGCCCCGGATCAGTCCCCGTGCCTACGAGATAGGGGACTAATCAACCTAATCGTGTCCCTTTTTGGCAAAAATACAGTGCGGATTTGTTGCCGGTCCAGCCTTCCTTCCAGTAGCGATACTGCCCGTGACCACCTCCCGTTCGATTCCACGAAGGGGCCTTGTGTCTGGCACCTGGGACAATGTCTCGCTCTGTTTTGACTTTCTCTTCCTTAGACAGCTCCCGCCTCAGTGGGTGTTTTGGCACCGATGGGTTTGGGGACCCAGCGGGTGTTCTCTCCTTGGCTGTTTAACACTGGGACCTTCCTACCCGTGCCCTCTGACCGTGGCTTCCACAGCGAAGTGTTGGCTCTGGGCCAGTTTGCAAATCAGCCCTTCTCGTGCAGCTCTGGACAGTATGTGATGGGGAGAAGGTAACAGTGCAATCTTTTTCACGCATGCCGTCCAGTGACGCATTTTGTTTACAACCATGATAAGGCTTGTAAACCACCATTGCGCTCTCTCTAGATCGTGCTTTGGAAGGCTTGCTTTTGCTGGAAGCAGCTGCTAATGACTGGATAGTTAAGAAACCGTCTGCCCTGGACAGACACAGAGAGTTTTCTCATGGACACAGTGTTGCTATCTTGCTGCTTTTCCTGCGGAAAATTGCAGGTGGCATCTTGAATAAAAAGGTGAAGCTTGATTGCGTTGGGTTTAGTGTGACTTGTGCAGGAGCGAGGCTGATGAGAAGAGGCCCGTGTGTGCGTGCGATCCCACCCGTCTCTGTGCCGGCAGGTTGGGCAGTCCCCCTCATGGCCACCTTTTCACTCTGTGCCTTGTCCACTGTTAGTGCACGAGAGGAGGCAAGAGCCAAGAGGTGCCAAAGCTGGGGAAGTTTTCTGAGGTGAGGTGGCTGCGTGTAGGAGAGAGCCCTGGCAGAGCTCCCAGCTGGGCTGGACCCTTGGAGAACCCGGAGTCCCCAGCAGCTCAGCCGCATCTCTCGGCGCTCAGGGACCCGGCTGCTGCGGGCACGTCTGCTGCCTCCTGGAACATCTCCTTTTCCTCAGTGCAAAGAGGAGAAAGCAACCGTTCCTCCAGGGAGCCTGCACTTGGTATGGTGAGCAAGCACAGCAGGGCCGTGGATGTAGCCACAAGTGCTGTTGACAATCCCTAAGCGAGCACCTATTTTGAAGGCACGGAAGGAAGTGTTTGGAAGTCTACTTCTGCCAGGGTCCTGGGGGTGCTCCTAGGCCTCAGCGGCTGGGATGGCCTCCCCTGGGACCCCCACCCACAGCCACCGTCTCCTGCCAAGGGCCCAGCTCAACATGGGGCCTTGGGTCCCTGCCTGAGCCATGGTGTAGGTGTGTGTGCCCGTCTGCGCCCTGCAGAGAGCTGCTCTCCTGGATGGAGCCCTCAGGGCTCGGTCAGGGCTTGCCCTGCAGAAGTCCAGGCTCCCAAGAGAGCAGAACTTTTCTGTTCTGTTTGCTCACCATGAATCGAGCAACGATGAGACTACTGTTTCCCAGAAATGCCAGGGGGGTTTTGGCTCCAAGAAGACTTTCAAGGACGCAAAACACAAAGAAAAAAAGTGGGACCAGGGTTTTGTTTCTTTAATGTAGTTTTATTTTGTCGTTCATTTTTGTTTGATGGTAGGTAGGCTGACGGTTGCAGGTTGGCTGCTTGGTTTAGGCGGGGTTGTTTAGGCTGGTCGGTTGAGGTTTGGTTGAGGGTGGTTTTGGTTGGTTTTGGATTGTATTTGGTTGGTTTGGATGTGAGAGCAATTTGTCTGCGACCCGTGTCACCCCATTGATCGGCCAGGGTTGATTGGGCTGATCTGGCCGGCTAGGCAGGTGTCCCCTTCCTCCCTCCCTGCTCCCTGCATGTCCTTCCCGAAGCTAGGTGGTCAGTCCAAGAGGATGAGCTTCCCAGTTGGAGGAGTACCATTCATGGGTCAAGAGTATAGAGCAGCTGCACTCCCCTTCTAGAAGCTCCAAAGAAGCTCAAGGTGCATTTGTAGGAGAACCTGGCTGGGGTAGCGGAGCTTCCAAGACTGCAGACACATCCAAGTGAGGCACTGCATGAGGTCAGGCGGGGTTTGGGTTGGTTGGGTGTTTTTGGTCATGTAGGCTTTTTGGGGTGTTTTAGCTTGTTTGTTGAAGTGTTGGCTGGTTGAGACTGGTTTTT
This sequence comes from Streptopelia decaocto, assembly GCF_964273445.1. Lineage (NCBI taxonomy): Eukaryota > Metazoa > Chordata > Aves > Columbiformes > Columbidae > Streptopelia > Streptopelia decaocto. Next base: position 74,784 of record NW_028117175.1, on the reverse strand, counting down.
AGCTTAGTTGTTTTAGGTTGGGTTTTGTGGTTCTATTTCGGCTTAGGTGATTTGCTTTAGGTCATTTTGTTCAGGTTGCTTATGTTGTTTGGTTTCCTATTTTGGGGGTTGGTTTAAGTTGTTTAGTCTAGGTGGTTATTTTAGCTTGGTTGTTTCAGGCGGTTTTAGGCTTTATGAGGTGGTTTTGAAGTTGTTTGAGATTGTTGCTTTAGGTTGATTAAGGTGGGTCTGTTTAGATGTCTTCAGCTTGTTTAGATCAGGGTTGCCGAAGGGTGTTTGAGGAACGCTGATTTATGTAGTTTGAGGTTGTTTTCGGTAGGATTTTTTAGGTCATTTGTTTTAGGTAGGTTTGTTTGAGGGTGTTGAGGTTGCTTTATTTGGTTTGGTTCAGGTTGGTTGAGGTAATTTGTTGTAGATGGTTTCAGGTGCTTTTTAGGTTGTTGTTGGCTGATTGTTTGACGTTTTTGAAGGCAGATTGAGATTGGTTTAGGTTCTCGAAGGTTGGTTGTTTTCAGCTGTTTAAGGTTGGCTTAGGTTAGTTGTTCTATGCTGGTTTAGGTAGGCTGTCCTAGCTAAGGTTCGGGCCACCTCGTGGAGCAGCAGGCACCCAGCCCAAATGGCCCAAAGAAGCCGCGGCAAGTGGGCCATGCTCAGTGCTGCAGAGGAAGGCAAAAAACCCCCAGAGACACTTGGTGTCCCACATGGGGGGAAAAAAAAGCCTTCCTCCCCCCAGCTGCAGGGCACGAGAGGCCATCTTCCTGGTGCTTGAGCAGCAGGTAGGAAGCGAGCCAAAAGGGCCCAGAGGAGCTCTGAAAAGTGGTCATGCTCAGTGCTGCAGAGAAAGGCAAAAAACCCCCGGGGACCAGTGCCAATCTGCCCCGGGAGAAAAAATTCCTTCCTGACCCCAGTGCTGGCGATCGGCTGTTCCCTGAGCATGTGAGCCACACCGGGCTCCTTGGCCCACAAGCTGCTCACGCCTCCCAGGAGCTGCGCAAGCCCTATCCTCCCTTGAGCTGGAGCCATCTCGGGGACTTCCCAGAGTGCCCAAATGCCTCTGACCTGATGGACCTTGGGGGCGAGAATCCTTCCTGTGCCTGGTGGGACACCAGTGGGTGCTCCAAAGCACTGCAACCCCTTGCAAGCCCTCTGTATCCTATTTCTGATGGCTCCTGAGCCTGTCTGCGCATGGGATGAAGATGGTGAGCTCTGCAGTGCTCTTCAAGAAGGCATTCCCTTTGTCTTGTCCCACTGCTATGCACCTGAAGAGGCTTGCCAGCCAGCCAGCCAGCCCGCCAGCCATCACATAAGCTTGGAAGGTGGCCCTGGCAGTCCCTGTGCCATTCCTTCCCAATGCAGCAAGTGATACGTGATGCTACGCTGTCGTTGATGGTGAGGTTGTCTGCTTGGGAAGAAGTCTTGAATGGTTTTGTGCTGTTGACCCTATCTTTGCTTGCACTCGATGGCTCTTTTCCTCCTTTGGCTTTCATCCTTGATATCTTGCTTGAGGGTCATGCCAGCCCTCTCAGGCTTGGTCTTGCTCCTTGCAGCTGTTGTCTTCTTCTGTAGGCCCTCCGTGACCCTAACCAACTATGTAGTCTTGGTTTGCTTTCATCCCAGCTGGACTTGATCTTTCCTGAAGCCGAGGAATGAGAAATGTCCGTAGTCGTCCAGGCGAGTTCTCAGCGGGGCTTTGCACCAGGCTTGCCTTTCCTCTGGCAATGCCTTGTCTGACACACCAGAATGCATTTGCCTGTATCACATTTGTGGCTCGCAGTCGGGCTGTGACCTACTTGTGCCTGCAGGAGCATTTTCCTACTCTGCTGTGTGCAAGCAGTGCCGGAAACTCCTGGTGCTCCACGTGACGCTGTATTCCCTATTTCTAGGCTGTAGACCTTCAGGTGGGCTTTCTTGATGTAGGGGGTTTCTCCTGTGTCAGAGCTTCAGCTGGGAGGGAGTGTGGGGGCTGTAGAACTCCACTGTGAGAGAAGAGCTTCTTCTGGTTCATAAATGCTGAGGACCTGGGATGTGTCTAGTTTGGAGAGATGGAGGCTGAGAGGCGACCTCGTTGCTCTCTACAGCTTCCGCGGAGGGAAAATGGAGAGGGAGCTGCTGATCCCTTCTTCCCGGCAGCCAATAGCAGAAGGCTCAAAGCTGCATCCATCCCTCAGGGGAGCTTTGGACTTGACAAGAGGAAAGTTTTCTTTCCCAAGAGGGTGGTCAAACAGGGTGGAACAGGGCTCCCGGAGCCCAGGTGGGCGATGCCCCATGCCTGTCAGTGTTGAAGAGGCATTTGGACGATGCCCTTAATACCATGTTTCAGCTTTTGGCCAGCCCCAAAGTGGTCAGGCCTTTGGACTAGATGATGACTGTAGGTCCCTTCCAGCTGAAGTCTTCTCTCCTCTCCTTCTGTTCCTACCTCCTCCTTTCCCTAGCAGTAGCAGACGCTGAGGAAATTTCGGATGTCGTTGCTTCCCATCCCTGCACTAACAGAAGGCATTGAATAACCTGAAGCGTGCCCCATCTTCGGCACTTGCTCCGTCACCTTGTGGCAAGGAGGCACGTAGCTTCTGATGCGGGTGAGAGCCCTAGGCCCCCTTGCAACATCTGGGCATCCCACTTCTTAGAGCTACTGCCCCTGGCTCTGCAGGGCATGATGATGGTGAGCTCTGCAGTGCTCCTCAAGAAGGACTTCCCTTGGTCCTGCCACTGCTACCCAGTGGAAAAGGATTTCCAGGCATCAGATGAGTTTGGGAAGTGGCCCTGCCAGGAGATTGTCTTGCAGTGGAGAACCTCCCGTAGCTTCATCCAAGGTCTTCCTCCCTCAGCCGCTGCCCTGGGATTCCGCCAGCCAGCTCCCCAAGTGCTTCGTCTGGCATGTGTTTGGGCTGCCCCCGGGCCAGCTCTGGCAGTGGACACGGGGGGCTGCTCCTTTTTATCCTGCCCGGGGCATTGTGACCTCAGCGTTGCCGGGTGCTGGCATTGTGACATGGGGGTGACAGAGCCCCCGTGTGCAGCCCCGCCCGCCGCCCCTGCGCCCAGCGCCCTTTGGAAGAAGCCTTTGGGGTGCTGGGGGGCCCCGGATCAGTCCCCGTGCCTACGAGATAGGGGACTAATCAACCTAATCGTGTCCCTTTTTGGCAAAAATACAGTGCGGATTTGTTGCCGGTCCAGCCTTCCTTCCAGTAGCGATACTGCCCGTGACCACCTCCCGTTCGATTCCACAAAGGTGCCTTGTGTCTGGCACCTGGGGCAATGTCTCGCTCTGTTTTGACTTTCTCTTCCTTAGACAGCTCCTGCCTCAGTGGGTGTTTTGGCACCGATGGGTTTGGGGACCCAGCGGGTTTTCTCTCCTTGGCTGTTTAACACTGGGACCTTCCTACCCGTGCCCTCTGACCGTGGCTTCCACAGCGAAGTGTTGGCTCTGGGCCAGTTTGCAAATCAGCCCTTCTCGTGCAGCTCTGCACAGTATGTGATGGGGAGAAGGTAATAGTGCAATCTTTTTCACGCATGCCGTCCAGTGACGCATGTTGTTTACAACCATGATAGGGCTTGTAAACCACCATTGCGCTCTCTCTAGATCGTGCTTTGGAAGGCTTGCTTTTGCTGGAAGTAGCCGCTAATGACTGGATAGTTAAGAAACCGTCTGCCCCGGACAGACACAGAGAGTTTTCTAATGGACACAATGTTGCTATCTTGCTGCTTTTCCTGCGAATTGCAGGTGGCATCTTGAATAAAAAGGTGAAGCTTGATTGCGTTGGGTTTAGTGTGACTTGTGCAGGAGCGAGGCTGATGAGAAGAGGCCCGTGTGTGCGTGCGATCCCACCCGTCTCTGTGCCGGCAGGTTGGGCAGTCCCCCTCATGGCCACCTTTTCACTCTGTGCCTTGTCCACTGTTAGTGCACGAGAGGAGGCAAGAGCCAAGAGGTGCCAAAGCTGGGGAAGTTTTCTGAGGTGAGGTGGCTGCGTGTAGGAGAGAGCCCTGGCAGAGCTCCCATCTGGGCTGGACCTTGGAGAACCCGGAATCCCCGGCAGCTCAGCCGCATCTCGCGGCGCTCAGGGACCCGGCTGCTGCGGGCACGTCTGCTGCCTCCTGGAACATCTCCCTTTCCTCAGTGCAAAGAGGAGAAAGCAACCGTTCCTCCAGGGAGCCTGCACTTGGTATGGTGAGCAAGCACAGCAGGGCCGTGGATGTAGCCACAAGTGCTGTTGACAATCCCTAAGCGAGCACCTATTTTGAAGGCACGGAAGGAAGTGTTTGGAAGTCTACTTCTGCCAGGGTCCTGGGGGTGCTCCTAGGCCTCAGCGGCTGGGACCGGCCTCCCCTGGGACCCCCACCCACAGCCACCGTCTCCTGCCAAGGGCCCAGCTCAACATGGGGCCTTGGGTCCCTGCCTGAGCCATGGTGTAGGTGTGTGTGCCCGTCTGCGCCCTGCAGAGAGCTGCTCTCCTGGATGGAGCCCTCAGGGCTCGGTCAGGGCTTGCCCTGCAGAAGTCCAGGCTCCCAAGAGAGCAGAACTTTTCTGTTCTGTTTGCTCACCATGAATCGAGCAACGATGAGACTACTGTTTCCCAGAAATGCCAGGGGGGTTTTGGCTCCAAGAAGACTTTCAAGGACGCAAAACACAAAGAAAAAAAGTGGGACCAGGGTTTTGTTTCTTTAATGTAGTTTTATTTTGTCGTTCATTTTTGTTTGATGGTAGGTAGGCTGACGGTTGCAGGTTGGCTGCTTGGTTTAGGCGGGGTTGTTTAGGCTGGTCGGTTGAGGTTTGGTTGAGGGTGGTTTTGGTTGGTTTTGGATTGTATTTGGTTGGTTTGGATGTGAGAGCAATTTGTCTGCGACCCGTGTCACCCCATTGATCGGCCAGGGTTGATTGGGCTGATCTGGCCGGCTAGGCAGGTGTCCCCTTCCTCCCTCCCTGCTCCCTGCGTGTCCTTCCCGAAGCTAGGTGGTCAGTCCAAGAGGATGAGCTTCCCAGTTGGAGGAGTACCATTCATGGGTCAAGAGTATAGAGCAGCTGCACTCCCCTTCTAGAAGCTCCAAAGAAGCTCAAGGTGCATTTGTAGGAGAACCTGGCTGGGGTAGCGGAGCTTCCAAGACTGCAGACACATCCAAGTGAGGCACTGCATGAGGTCAGGCGGGGTTTGGGTTGGTTGGGTGTTTTTGGTCATGTAGGCTTTTTGGGGTGTTTTAGCTTGTTTGTTGAAGTGTTGGCTGGTTGAGACTGGTTTTTAGCTTAGTTGTTTTAGGTTGGGTTTTGTGGTTCTATTTCGGCTTAGGTGATTTGCTTTAGGTCATTTTGTTCAGGTTGCTTATGTTGTTTGGTTTCCTATTTTGGGGGTTGGTTTAAGTTGTTTAGTCTAGGTGGTTATTTTAGCTTGGTTGTTTCAGGCGGTTTTAGGCTTTATGAGGTGGTTTTGAAGTTGTTTGAGATTGTTGCTTTAGGTTGATTAAGGTGGGTCTGTTTAGATGTCTTCAGCTTGTTTAGATCAGGGTTGCCGAAGGGTGTTTGAGGAACGCTGATTTATGTAGTTTGAGGTTGTTTTCGGTAGGATTTTTTAGGTCATTTGTTTTAGGTAGGTTTGTTTGAGGGTGTTGAGGTTGCTTTATTTGGTTTGGTTCAGGTTGGTTGAGGTAATTTGTTGTAGATGGTTTCAGGTGCTTTTTAGGTTGTTGTTGGCTGATTGACGTTTTTGAAGGCAGATTGAGATTGGTTTAGGTTCTCGAAGGTTGGTTGTTTTCAGCTGTTTAAGGTTGGCTTAGGTTAGTTGTTCTATGCTGGTTTAGGTAGGCTGTCCTAGCTAAGGTTCGGGCCACCTCGTGGAGCAGCAGGCACCCAGCCCAAATGGCCCAAAGAAGCCGCGGCAAGTGGGCCATGCTCAGTGCTGCAGAGGAAGGCAAAAAACCCCCAGAGACACTTGGTGTCCCACATGGGGGGAAAAAAAAGCCTTCCTCCCCCCAGCTGCAGGGCACGAGAGGCCATCTTCCTGGTGCTTGAGCAGCAGGTAGGAAGCGAGCCAAAAGGGCCCAGAGGAGCTCTGAAAAGTGGTCATGCTCAGTGCTGCAGAGAAAGGCAAAAAACCCCCGGGGACCAGTGCCAATCTGCCCCGGGAGAAAAAATTCCTTCCTGACCCCAGTGCTGGCGATCGGCTGTTCCCTGAGCATGTGAGCCACACCGGGCTCCTTGGCCCACAAGCTGCTCACGCCTCCCAGGAGCTGCGCAAGCCCTATCCTCCCTTGAGCTGGAGCCATCTCGGGGACTTCCCAGAGTGCCCAAATGCCTCTGACCTGATGGACCTTGGGGGCGAGAATCCTTCCTGTGCCTGGTGGGACACCAGTGGGTGCTCCAAAGCACTGCAACCCCCTGCAAGCCCTCTGTATCCTATTTCTGATGGCTCCTGAGCCTGTCTGCGCATGGGATGAAGATGGTGAGCTCTGCAGTGCTCTTCAAGAAGGCATTCCCTTTGTCTTGTCCCACTGCTATGCACCTGAAGAGGCTTGCCAGCCAGCCAGCCAGCCCGCCAGCCATCACATAAGCTTGGAAGGTGGCCCTGGCAGTCCCTGTGCCATTCCTTCCCAATGCAGCAAGTGATACGTGATGCTACGCTGTCGTTGATGGTGAGGTTGTCTGCTTGGGAAGAAGTCTGGAATGGTTTTGTGCTGTTGACCCTATCTTTGCTTGCACTCGATGGCTCTTTTCCTCCTTTGGCTTTCATCCTTGATATCTTGCTTGAGGGTCATGCCAGCCCTCTCAGGCTTGGTCTTGCTCCTTGCAGCTGTTGTCTTCTTCTGTAGGCCCTCCGTGACCCTAACCAACTACGTAGTCTTGGTTTGCTTTCATCCCAGCTGGACTTGATCTTTCCTGAAGCCGAGGAATGAGAAATGTCCGTAGTCGTCCAGGCGAGTTCTCAGCGGGGCTTTGCACCAGGCTTGCCTTTCCTCTGGCAATGCCTTGTCTGACACACCAGAATGCATTTGCCTGTATCACATTTGTGGCTCGCAGTCGGGCTGTGACCTACTTGTGCCTGCAGGAGCATTTTCCTACTCTGCTGTGTGCAAGCAGTGCCGGAAACTCCTGGTGCTCCACGTGACGCTGTATTCCCTATTTCTAGGCTGTAGACCTTCAGGTGGGCTTTCTTGATGTAGGGGGTTTCTCCTGTGTCAGAGCTTCAGCTGGGAGGGAGTGTGGGGGCTGTAGAACTCCACTGTGAGAGAAGAGCTTCTTCTGGTTCATGGATGCTGAGAACCTGGGATGTGTCTAGTTTGGAGAGATGGAGGCTGAGAGGCGACCTCGTTGCTCTCTACAGCTTCCGCGGAGGGAAAATGGAGAGGGAGCTGCTGATCCCTTCTTCCCGGCAGCCAATAGCAGAAGGCTCAAAGCGGCATCCATCCCTCAGGGGAGCTTTGGACTTGACAAGAGGAAAGTTTTCTTTCCCAAGAGGGTGGTCAAACAGGGTGGAACAGGGCTCCCGGAGCCCAGGTGGGCGATGCCCCATGCCTGTCAGTGTTGAAGAGGCATTTGGATGATGCCCTTAATACCATGTTTCAACTTTTGGCCAGCCCCAAAGTGGTCAGGCCTTTGGACTAGATGATGACTGTAGGTCCCTTCCAGCTGAAGTCTTCTCTCCTCTCCTTCTGTTCCTACCTCCTCCTTTCCCTAGCAGTAGCAGACGCTGAGGAAATTTCGGATGTCGTTGCTTCCCATCCCTGCACTAACAGAAGGCATTGAATAACCTGAAGCGTGCCCCATCTTCGGCACTTGCTCCGTCACCTTGTGGCAAGGAGGCACGTAGCTTCTGATGCGGGTGAGAGCCCTAGGCCCCCTTGCAACATCTGGGCATCCCACTTCTTAGAGCTACTGCCCCTGGCTCTGCAGGGCATGATGATGGTGAGCTCTGCAGTGCTCCTCAAGAAGGACTTCCCTTGGTCCTGCCACTGCTACCCAGTGGAAAAGGATTTCCAGGCATCAGATGAGTTTGGGAAGTGGCCCTGCCAGGAGATTGTCTTGCAGTGGAGAACCTCCCGTAGCTTCATCCAAGGTCTTCCTCCCTCAGCCGCTGCCCTGGGATTCCGCCAGCCAGCTCCCCAAGTGCTTCGTCTGGCATGTGTTTGGGCTGCCCCCGGGCCAGCTCTGGCAGTGGACACGGGGGGCTGCTCCTTTTTATCCTGCCCGGGGCATTGTGACCTCAGCGTTGCCGGGTGCTGGCATTGTGACATGGGGGTGACAGAGCCCCCGTGTGCAGCCCCGCCCGCCGCCCCTGCGCCCAGCGCCCTTTGGAAGAAGCCTTTGGGGTGCTGGGGGGCCCCGGATCAGTCCCCGTGCCTACGAGATAGGGGACTAATCAACCTAATCGTGTCCCTTTTTGGCAAAAATACAGTGCGGATTTGTTGCCGGTCCAGCCTTCCTTCCAGTAGCGATACTGCCCGTGACCACCTCCCGTTCGATTCCACGAAGGTGCCTTGTGTCTGGCACCTGGGGCAATGTCTCGCTCTGTTTTGACTTTCTCTTCCTTAGACAGCTCCTGCCTCAGTGGGTGTTTTGGCACCGATGGGTTTGGGGACCCAGCGGGTTTTCTCTCCTTGGCTGTTTAACACTGGGACCTTCCTACCCGTGCCCTCTGACCGTGGCTTCCACAGCGAAGTGTTGGCTCTGGGCCAGTTTGCAAATCAGCCCTTCTCGTGCAGCTCTGGACAGTATGTGATGGGGAGAAGGTAATAGTGCAATCTTTTGCACGCATGCAGTCCAGTGACGCATTTTGTTTACAACCATGATAGGGCTTGTAAACCACCATTGCGCTCTCTCTAGATCGTGCTTTGGAAGGCTTGCTTTTGCTGGAAGTAGCCGCTAATGACTGGATAGTTAAGAAACCGTCTGCACTGGACAGACACAGAGAGTTTTCTAATGGACACAATGTTGCTATCTTGCTGCTTTTCCTGCGAATTGCAGGTGGCATCTTGAATAAAAAGGTGAAGCTTGATTGCGTTGGGTTTAGTGTGACTTGTGCAGGAGCGAGGCTGATGAGAAGAGGCCCGTGTGTGCGTGCGATCCCACCCGTCTCTGTGCCGGCAGGTTGGGCAGTCCCCCTCATGGCCACCTTTTCACTCTGTGCCTTGTCCACTGTTAGTGCACGAGAGGAGGCAAGAGCCAAGAGGTGCCAAAGCTGGGGAAGTTTTCTGAGGTGAGGTGGCTGCGTGTAGGAGAGAGCCCTGGCAGAGCTCCCAGCTGGGCTGGACCTTGGAGAACCCGCAGTCCCCGGCAGCTCAGCCGCATCTCTCGGTGCTCAGGGACCCGGCTGCTGCGGGCATGTCTGCTGCCTCCTGGAACATCTCCTTTTCCTCAGTGCAAAGAGGAGAAAGCAACCGTTCCTCCAGGGAGCCTGCACTTGGTATGGTGAGCAAGCACAGCAGGGCCGTGGATGTAGCCACAAGTGCTGTTGACAATCCCTAAGCGAGCACCTATTTTGAAGGCATGGAAGGAAGTGTTTGGAAGTCTACTTCTGCCAGGGTCCTGGGGGTGCTCCTAGGCCTCAGCGGCTGGGACCGGCCTCCCCTGGGACCCCCACCCACAGCCACCGTCTCCTGCCAAGGGCCCAGCTCAACATGGGGCCTTGGGTCCCTGCCTGAGCCATGGTGTAGGTGTGTGTGCCCGTCTGCGCCCTGCAGAGAGCTGCTCTCCTGGATGGAGCCCTCAGGGCTCGGTCAGGGCTTGCCCTGCAGAAGTCCAGGCTCCCAAGAGAGCAGAACTTTTCTGTTCTGTTTGCTCACCATGAATCGAGCAACGATGAGACTACTGTTTCCCAGAAATGCCAGGGGGGTTTTGGCTCCAAGAAGACTTTCAAGGACGCAAAACACAAAGAAAAAAAGTGGGACCAGGGTTTTGTTTCTTTAATGTAGTTTTATTTTGTCGTTCATTTTTGTTTGATGGTAGGTAGGCTGACGGTTGCAGGTTGGCTGCTTGGTTTAGGCGGGGTTGTTTAGGCTGGTCGGTTGAGGTTTGGTTGAGGGTGGTTTTGGTTGGTTTTGGATTGTATTTGGTTGGTTTGGATGTGAGAGCAATTTGTCTGCGACCCGTGTCACCCCATTGATCGGCCAGGGTTGATTGGGCTGATCTGGCCGGCTAGGCAGGTGTCCCCTTCCTCCCTCCCTGCTCCCTGCGTGTCCTTCCCGAAGCTAGGTGGTCAGTCCAAGAGGATGAGCTTCCCAGTTGGAGGAGTACCATTCATGGGTCAAGAGTATAGAGCAGCTGCACTCCCCTTCTAGAAGCTCCAAAGAAGCTCAAGGTGCATTTGTAGGAGAACCTGGCTGGGGTAGCGGAGCTTCCAAGACTGCAGACACATCCAAGTGAGGCACTGCATGAGGTCAGGCGGGGTTTGGGTTGGTTGGGTGTTTTTGGTCATGTAGGCTTTTTGGGGTGTTTTAGCTTGTTTGTTGAAGTGTTGGCTGGTTGAGACTGTTTTTTAGCTTGGTTGTTTTAGGTTGGGTTTTGTGGTTCTATTTCGGCTTAGGTGATTTGCTTTAGGTCATTTTGTTCAGGTTGCTTATGTTGTTTGGTTTCCTATTTTGGGGGTTGGTTTAAGTTGTTTAGTCTAGGTGGTTATTTTAGCTTGGTTGTTTCAGGCGGTTTTAGGCTTTATGAGGTGGTTTTGAAGTTGTTTGAGATTGTTGCTTTAGGTTGATTAAGGTGGGTCTGTTTAGATGTCTTCAGCTTGTTTAGATCAGGGTTGCCGAAGGGTGTTTGAGGAACGCTGATTTATGTAGTTTGAGGTTGTTTTCGGTAGGATTTTTTAGGTCATTTGTTTTAGGTAGGTTTGTTTGAGGGTGTTGAGGTTGCTTTATTTGGTTTGGTTCAGGTTGGTTGAGGTAATTTGTTGTAGATGGTTTCAGGTGCTTTTTAGGTTGTTGTTGGCTGATTGTTTGACGTTTTTGAAGGCAGATTGAGATTGGTTTAGGTTCTCGAAGGTTGGTTGTTTTCAGCTGTTTAAGGTTGGCTTAGGTTAGTTGTTCTATGCTGGTTTAGGTAGGCTGTCCTAGCTAAGGTTCGGGCCACCTCGTGGAGCAGCAGGCACCCAGCCCAAATGGCCCAAAGAAGCCGCGGCAAGTGGGCCATGCTCAGTGCTGCAGAGGAAGGCAAAAAACCCCCAGAGACACTTGGTGTCCCACATGGGGGGAAAAAAAAGCCTTCCTCCCCCCAGCTGCAGGGCACGAGAGGCCATCTTCCTGGTGCTTGAGCAGCAGGTAGGAAGCGAGCCAAAAGGGCCCAGAGGAGCTCTGAAAAGTGGTCATGCTCAGTGCTGCAGAGGAAGGCAAAAAACCCCCGGGGACCAGTGCCAATCTGCCCCGGGAGAAAAAATTCCTTCCTGACCCCAGTGCTGGCGATCGGCTGTTCCCTGAGCATGTGAGCCAGACCGGGCTCCTTGTCCCACAAGCTGCTCACGCCTCCCAGGAGCTGCGCAAGCCCTATCCTCCCTTGAGCTGGAGCCATCTCGGGGACTTCCCAGAGTGCCCAAATGCCTCCGACCTGATGGACCTTGGGGGCGAGAATCCTTCCTGTGCCTGGTGGGACACCAGTGGGTGCTCCAAAGCACTGCAACCCCCTGCAAGCCCTCTGTATCCTATTTCTGATGGCTCCTGAGCCTGTCTGCGCATGGGATGAAGATGGTGAGCTCTGCAGTGCTCTTCAAGAAGGCATTCCCTTTGTCTTGTCCCACTGCTATGCACCTGAAGAGGCTTGCCAGCCAGCCAGCCAGCCCGCCAGCCATCACATAAGCTTGGAAGGTGGCCCTGGCAGTCCCTGTGCCATTCCTTCCCAATGCAGCAAGTGATACGTGATGCTACGCTGTCGTTGATGGTGAGGTTGTCTGCTTGGGAAGAAGTCTGGAATGGTTTTGTGCTGTTGACCCTATCTTTGCTTGCACTCGATGGCTCTTTTCCTCCTTTGGCTTTCATCCTTGATATCTTGCTTGAGGGTCATGCCAGCCCTCTCAGGCTTGGTCTTGCTCCTTGCAGCTGTTGTCTTCTTCTGTAGGCCCTCCGTGACCCTAACCAACTACGTAGTCTTGGTTTGCTTTCATCCCAGCTGGACTTGATCTTTCCTGAAGCCGAGGAATGAGAAATGTCCGTAGTCGTCCAGGCGAGTTCTCAGCGGGGCTTTGCACCAGGCTTGCCTTTCCTCTGGCAATGCCTTGTCCGACACACCAGAATGCATTTGCCTGTATCACATTTGTGGCTCGCAGTCGGGCTGTGACCTACTTGTGCCTGCAGGAGCATTTTCCTACTCTGCTGTGTGCAAGCAGTGCCGGAAACTCCTGGTGCTCCACGTGACGCTGTATTCCCTATTTCTAGGCTGTAGACCTTCAGGTGGGCTTTCTTGATGTAGGGGGTTTCTCCTGTGTCAGAGCTTCAGCTGGGAGGGAGTGTGGGGGCTGTAGAACTCCACTGTGAGAGAAGAGCTTCTTCTGGTTCATGGATGCTGAGGACCTGGGATGTGTCTAGTTTGGAGAGATGGAGGCTGAGAGGTGACCTCGTTGCTCTCTACAGCTTCCGCGGAGGGAAAATGGAGAGGGAGCTGCTGATCCCTTCTTCCCGGCAGCCAATAGCAGAAGGCTCAAAGCGGCATCCATCCCTCAGGGGAGCTTTGGACTTGACAAGAGGAAAGTTTTCTTTCCCAAGAGGGTGGTCAAACAGGGTGGAACAGGGCTCCCGGAGCCCAGGTGGGCGATGCCCCATGCCTGTCAGTGTTGAAGAGGCATTTGGACGATGCCCTTAATACCATGTTTCAACTTTTGGCCAGCCCCGAAGTGGTCAGGCCTTTGGACTAGATGATGACTGTAGGTCCCTTCCAGCTGAAGTCTTCTCTCCTCTCCTTCTGTTCCTACCTCCTCCTTTCCCTAGCAGTAGCAGACGCTGAGGAAATTTCGGATGTCGTTGCTTCCCATCCCTGCACTAACAGAAGGCATTGAATAACCTGAAGCGTGCCCCATCTTCGGCACTTGCTCCGTCACCTTGTGGCAAGGAGGCACGTAGCTTCTGATGCGGGTGAGAGCCCTAGGCCCCCTTGCAACATCTGGGCATCCCACTTCTCAGAGCTACTGCCCCTGGCTCTGCAGGGCATGATGATGGTGAGCTCTGCAGTGCTCCTCAAGAAGGACTTCCCTTGGTCCTGCCACTGCTACCCAGTGGAAAAGGATTTCCAGGCATCAGATGAGTTTGGGAAGTGGCCCTGCCAGGAGATTGTCTTGCAGTGGAGAACCTCCCGTAGCTTCATCCAAGGTCTTCCTCCCTCAGCCGCTGCCCTGGGATTCCGCCAGCCAGCTCCCCAAGTGCTTCGTCTGGCATGTGTTTGGGCTGCCCCCGGGCCAGCTCTGGCAGTGGACACGGGGGGCTGCTCCTTTTTATCCTGCCCGGGGCATTGTGACCTCAGCGTTGCCGGGTGCTGGCATTGTGACATGGGGGTGACAGAGCCCCCGTGTGCAGCCCCGCCCGCCGCCCCTGCGCCCAGCGCCCTTTGGAAGAAGCCTTTGGGGTGCTGGGGGGCCCCGGATCAGTCCCCGTGCCTACGAGATAGGGGACTAATCAACCTAATCGTGTCCCTTTTTGGCAAAAATACAGTGCGGATTTGTTGCCGGTCCAGCCTTCCTTCCAGTAGCGATACTGCCCGTGACCACCTCCCGTTCGATTCCACGAAGGTGCCTTGTGTCTGGCACCTGGGGCAATGTCTCGCTCTGTTTTGACTTTCTCTTCCTTAGACAGCTCCTGCCTCAGTGGGTGTTTTGGCACCGATGGGTTTGGGGACCCAGCGGGTTTTCTCTCCTTGGCTGTTTAACACTGGGACCTTCCTACCCGTGCCCTCTGACCGTGGCTTCCACAGCGAAGTGTTGGCTCTGGGCCAGTTTGCAAATCAGCCCTTCTCGTGCAGCTCTGGACAGTATGTGATGGGGAGAAGGTAATAGTGCAATCTTTTTCACGCATGCCGTCCAGTGACGCATTTTGTTTACAACCATGATAGGGCTTGTAAACCACCATTGCGCTCTCTCTAGATCGTGCTTTGGAAGGCTTGCTTTTGCTGGAAGCAGCCGCTAATGACTGGATAGTTAAGAAACCGTCTGCCCTGGACAGACACAGAGAGTTTTCTAATGGACACAATGTTGCTATCTTGCTGCTTTTCCTGCGAATTGCAGGTGGCATCTTGAATAAAAAGGTGAAGCTTGATTGCGTTGGGTTTAGTGTGACTTGTGCAGGAGCGAGGCTGATGAGAAGAGGCCCGTGTGTGCGTGCGATCCCACCCGTCTCTGTGCCGGCAGGTTGGGCAGTCCCCCTCATGGCCACCTTTTCACTCTGTGCCTTGTCCACTGTTAGTGCACGAGAGGAGGCAAGAGCCAAGAGGTGCCAAAGCTGGGGAAGTTTTCTGAGGTGAGGTGGCTGCGTGTAGGAGAGAGCCCTGGCAGAGCTCCCATCTGGGCTGGACCTTGGAGAACCCGCAGTCCCCGGCAGCTCAGCCGCATCTCTCGGTGCTCAGGGACCCGGCTGCTGCGGGCACGTCTGCTGCCTCCTGGAACATCTCCTTTTCCTCAGTGCAAAGAGGAGAAAGCAACCGTTCCTCCAGGGAGCCTGCACTTGGTATGGTGAGCAAGCACAGCAGGGCCGTGGATGTAGCCACAAGTGCTGTTGACAATCCCTAAGCGAGCACCTATTTTGAAGGCACGGAAGGAAGTGTTTGGAAGTCTACTTCTGCCAGGGTCCTGGGGGTGCTCCTAGGCCTCAGCGGCTGGGACCGGCCTCCCCTGGGACCCCCACCCACAGCCACCGTCTCCTGCCAAGGGCCCAGCTCAACATGGGGCCTTGGGTCCCTGCCTGAGCCATGGTGTAGGTGTGTGTGCCCGTCTGCGCCCTGCAGAGAGCTGCTCTCCTGGATGGAGCCCTCAGGGCTCGGTCAGGGCTTGCCCTGCAGAAGTCCAGGCTCCCAAGAGAGCAGAACTTTTCTGTTCTGTTTGCTCACCATGAATCGAGCAACGATGAGACTACTGTTTCCCAGAAATGCCAGGGGGGTTTTGGCTCCAAGAAGACTTTCAAGGACGCAAAACACAAAGAAAAAAAGTGGGACCAGGGTTTTGTTTCTTTAATGTAGTTTTATTTTGTCGTTCATTTTTGTTTGATGGTAGGTAGGCTGACGGTTGCAGGTTGGCTGCTTGGTTTAGGCGGGGTTGTTTAGGCTGGTCGGTTGAGGTTTGGTTGAGGGTGGTTTTGGTTGGTTTTGGATTGTATTTGGTTGGTTTGGATGTGAGAGCAATTTGTCTGCGACCCGTGTCACCCCATTGATCGGCCAGGGTTGATTGGGCTGATCTGGCCGGCTAGGCAGGTGTCCCCTTCCTCCCTCCCTGCTCCCTGCGTGTCCTTCCCGAAGCTAGGTGGTCAGTCCAAGAGGATGAGCTTCCCAGTTGGAGGAGTACCATTCATGGGTCAAGAGTATAGAGCAGCTGCACTCCCCTTCTAGAAGCTCCAAAGAAGCTCAAGGTGCATTTGTAGGAGAACCTGGCTGGGGTAGCGGAGCTTCCAAGACTGCAGACACATCCAAGTGAGGCACTGCATGAGGTCAGGCGGGGTTTGGGTTGGTTGGGTGTTTTTGGTCATGTAGGCTTTTTGGGGTGTTTTAGCTTGTTTGTTGAAGTGTTGGCTGGTTGAGACTGTTTTTTAGCTTGGTTGTTTTAGGTTGGGTTTTGTGGTTCTATTTCGGCTTAGGTGATTTGCTTTAGGTCATTTTGTTCAGGTTGCTTATGTTGTTTGGTTTCCTATTTTGGGGGTTGGTTTAAGTTGTTTAGTCTAGGTGGTTATTTTAGCTTGGTTGTTTCAGGCGGTTTTAGGCTTTATGAGGTGGTTTGGAAGTTGTGTGAGATTGTTGCTTTAGGTTGATTAAGGTGGGTCTGTTTAGATGTCTTCAGCTTGTTTAGATCAGGGTTGCCGAAGGGTGTTTGAGGAACGCTGATTTATGTAGTTTGAGGTTGTTTTCGGTAGGATTTTTTAGGTCATTTGTTTTAGGTAGGTTTGTTTGAGGGTGTTGAGGTTGCTTTATTTGGTTTGGTTCAGGTTGGTTGAGGTAATTTGTTGTAGATGGTTTCAGGTGCTTTTTAGGTTGTTGTTGGCTGATTGTTTGACGTTTTTGAAGGCAGATTGAGATTGGTTTAGGTTCTCGAAGGTTGGTTGTTTTCAGCTGTTTAAGGTTGGCTTAGGTTAGTTGTTCTATGCTGGTTTAGGTAGGCTGTCCTAGCTAAGGTTCGGGCCACCTCGTGGAGCAGCAGGCACCCAGCCCAAATGGCCCAAAGAAGCCGCGGCAAGTGGGCCATGCTCAGTGCTGCAGAGGAAGGCAAAAAACCCCCAGAGACACTTGGTGTCCCACATGGGGGGAAAAAAAAGCCTTCCTCCCCCCAGCTGCAGGGCACGAGAGGCCATCTTCCTGGTGCTTGAGCAGCAGGTAGGAAGCGAGCCAAAAGGGCCCAGAGGAGCTCTGAAAAGTGGTCATGCTCAGTGCTGCAGAGGAAGGCAAAAAACCCCCGGGGACCAGTGCCAATCTGCCCCGGGAGAAAAAATTCCTTCCTGACCCCAGTGCTGGCGATCGGCTGTTCCCTGAGCATGTGAGCCAGACCGGGCTCCTTGTCCCACAAGCTGCTCACGCCTCCCAGGAGCTGCGCAAGCCCTATCCTCCCTTGAGCTGGAGCCATCTCGGGGACTTCCCAGAGTGCCCAAATGCCTCCGACCTGATGGACCTTGGGGGCGAGAATCCTTCCTGTGCCTGGTGGGACACCAGTGGGTGCTCCAAAGCACTGCAACCCCCTGCAAGCCCTCTGTATCCTATTTCTGATGGCTCCTGAGCCTGTCTGCGCATGGGATGAAGATGGTGAGCTCTGCAGTGCTCTTCAAGAAGGCATTCCCTTTGTCTTGTCCCACTGCTATGCACCTGAAGAGGCTTGCCAGCCAGCCAGCCAGCCCGCCAGCCATCACATAAGCTTGGAAGGTGGCCCTGGCAGTCCCTGTGCCATTCCTTCCCAATGCAGCAAGTGATACGTGATGCTACGCTGTCGTTGATGGTGAGGTTGTCTGCTTGGGAAGAAGTCTGGAATGGTTTTGTGCTGTTGACCCTATCTTTGCTTGCACTCGATGGCTCTTTTCCTCCTTTGGCTTTCATCCTTGATATCTTGCTTGAGGGTCATGCCAGCCCTCTCAGGCTTGGTCTTGCTCCTTGCAGCTGTTGTCTTCTTCTGTAGGCCCTCCGTGACCCTAACCAACTACGTAGTCTTGGTTTGCTTTCATCCCAGCTGGACTTGATCTTTCCTGAAGCCGAGGAATGAGAAATGTCCGTAGTCGTCCAGGCGAGTTCTCAGCGGGGCTTTGCACCAGGCTTGCCTTTCCTCTGGCAATGCCTTGTCCGACACACCAGAATGCATTTGCCTGTATCACATTTGTGGCTCGCAGTCGGGCTGTGACCTACTTGTGCCTGCAGGAGCATTTTCCTACTCTGCTGTGTGCAAGCAGTGCCGGAAACTCCTGGTGCTCCACGTGACGCTGTATTCCCTATTTCTAGGCTGTAGACCTTCAGGTGGGCTTTCTTGATGTAGGGGGTTTCTCCTGTGTCAGAGCTTCAGCTGGGAGGGAGTGTGGGGGCTGTAGAACTCCACTGTGAGAGAAGAGCTTCTTCTGGTTCATGGATGCTGAGGACCTGGGATGTGTCTAGTTTGGAGAGATGGAGGCTGAGAGGTGACCTCGTTGCTCTCTACAGCTTCCGCGGAGGGAAAATGGAGAGGGAGCTGCTGATCCCTTCTTCCCGGCAGCCAATAGCAGAAGGCTCAAAGCGGCATCCATCCCTCAGGGGAGCTTTGGACTTGACAAGAGGAAAGTTTTCTTTCCCAAGAGGGTGGTCAAACAGGGTGGAACAGGGCTCCCGGAGCCCAGGTGGGCGATGCCCCATGCCTGTCAGTGTTGAAGAGGCATTTGGACGATGCCCTTAATACCATGTTTCAACTTTTGGCCAGCCCCGAAGTGGTCAGGCCTTTGGACTAGATGATGACTGTAGGTCCCTTCCAGCTGAAGTCTTCTCTCCTCTCCTTCTGTTCCTACCTCCTCCTTTCCCTAGCAGTAGCAGACGCTGAGGAAATTTCGGATGTCGTTGCTTCCCATCCCTGCACTAACAGAAGGCATTGAATAACCTGAAGCGTGCCCCATCTTCGGCACTTGCTCCGTCACCTTGTGGCAAGGAGGCACGTAGCTTCTGATGCGGGTGAGAGCCCTAGGCCCCCTTGCAACATCTGGGCATCCCACTTCTCAGAGCTACTGCCCCTGGCTCTGCAGGGCATGATGATGGTGAGCTCTGCAGTGCTCCTCAAGAAGGACTTCCCTTGGTCCTGCCACTGCTACCCAGTGGAAAAGGATTTCCAGGCATCAGATGAGTTTGGGAAGTGGCCCTGCCAGGAGATTGTCTTGCAGTGGAGAACCTCCCGTAGCTTCATCCAAGGTCTTCCTCCCTCAGCCGCTGCCCTGGGATTCCGCCAGCCAGCTCCCCAAGTGCTTCGTCTGGCATGTGTTTGGGCTGCCCCCGGGCCAGCTCTGGCAGTGGACACGGGGGGCTGCTCCTTTTTATCCTGCCCGGGGCATTGTGACCTCAGCGTTGCCGGGTGCTGGCATTGTGACATGGGGGTGACAGAGCCCCCGTGTGCAGCCCCGCCCGCCGCCCCTGCGCCCAGCGCCCTTTGGAAGAAGCCTTTGGGGTGCTGGGGGGCCCCGGATCAGTCCCCGTGCCTACGAGATAGGGGACTAATCAACCTAATCGTGTCCCTTTTTGGCAAAAATACAGTGCGGATTTGTTGCCGGTCCAGCCTTCCTTCCAGTAGCGATACTGCCCGTGACCACCTCCCGTTCGATTCCACGAAGGTGCCTTGTGTCTGGCACCTGGGGCAATGTCTCGCTCTGTTTTGACTTTCTCTTCCTTAGACAGCTCCTGCCTCAGTGGGTGTTTTGGCACCGATGGGTTTGGGGACCCAGCGGGTTTTCTCTCCTTGGCTGTTTAACACTGGGACCTTCCTACCCGTGCCCTCTGACCGTGGCTTCCACAGCGAAGTGTTGGCTCTGGGCCAGTTTGCAAATCAGCCCTTCTCGTGCAGCTCTGGACAGTATGTGATGGGGAGAAGGTAATAGTGCAATCTTTTTCACGCATGCCGTCCAGTGACGCATTTTGTTTACAACCATGATAGGGCTTGTAAACCACCATTGCGCTCTCTCTAGATCGTGCTTTGGAAGGCTTGCTTTTGCTGGAAGCAGCCGCTAATGACTGGATAGTTAAGAAACCGTCTGCCCTGGACAGACACAGAGAGTTTTCTAATGGACACAATGTTGCTATCTTGCTGCTTTTCCTGCGAATTGCAGGTGGCATCTTGAATAAAAAGGTGAAGCTTGATTGCGTTGGGTTTAGTGTGACTTGTGCAGGAGCGAGGCTGATGAGAAGAGGCCCGTGTGTGCGTGCGATCCCACCCGTCTCTGTGCCGGCAGGTTGGGCAGTCCCCCTCATGGCCACCTTTTCACTCTGTGCCTTGTCCACTGTTAGTGCACGAGAGGAGGCAAGAGCCAAGAGGTGCCAAAGCTGGGGAAGTTTTCTGAGGTGAGGTGGCTGCGTGTAGGAGAGAGCCCTGGCAGAGCTCCCATCTGGGCTGGACCTTGGAGAACCCGCAGTCCCCGGCAGCTCAGCCGCATCTCTCGGTGCTCAGGGACCCGGCTGCTGCGGGCACGTCTGCTGCCTCCTGGAACATCTCCTTTTCCTCAGTGCAAAGAGGAGAAAGCAACCGTTCCTCCAGGGAGCCTGCACTTGGTATGGTGAGCAAGCACAGCAGGGCCGTGGATGTAGCCACAAGTGCTGTTGACAATCCCTAAGCGAGCACCTATTTTGAAGGCACGGAAGGAAGTGTTTGGAAGTCTACTTCTGCCAGGGTCCTGGGGGTGCTCCTAGGCCTCAGCGGCTGGGACCGGCCTCCCCTGGGACCCCCACCCACAGCCACCGTCTCCTGCCAAGGGCCCAGCTCAACATGGGGCCTTGGGTCCCTGCCTGAGCCATGGTGTAGGTGTGTGTGCCCGTCTGCGCCCTGCAGAGAGCTGCTCTCCTGGATGGAGCCCTCAGGGCTCGGTCAGGGCTTGCCCTGCAGAAGTCCAGGCTCCCAAGAGAGCAGAACTTTTCTGTTCTGTTTGCTCACCATGAATCGAGCAACGATGAGACTACTGTTTCCCAGAAATGCCAGGGGGGTTTTGGCTCCAAGAAGACTTTCAAGGACGCAAAACACAAAGAAAAAAAGTGGGACCAGGGTTTTGTTTCTTTAATGTAGTTTTATTTTGTCGTTCATTTTTGTTTGATGGTAGGTAGGCTGACGGTTGCAGGTTGGCTGCTTGGTTTAGGCGGGGTTGTTTAGGCTGGTCGGTTGAGGTTTGGTTGAGGGTGGTTTTGGTTGGTTTTGGATTGTATTTGGTTGGTTTGGATGTGAGAGCAATTTGTCTGCGACCCGTGTCACCCCATTGATCGGCCAGGGTTGATTGGGCTGATCTGGCCGGCTAGGCAGGTGTCCCCTTCCTCCCTCCCTGCTCCCTGCGTGTCCTTCCCGAAGCTAGGTGGTCAGTCCAAGAGGATGAGCTTCCCAGTTGGAGGAGTACCATTCATGGGTCAAGAGTATAGAGCAGCTGCACTCCCCTTCTAGAAGCTCCAAAGAAGCTCAAGGTGCATTTGTAGGAGAACCTGGCTGGGGTAGCGGAGCTTCCAAGACTGCAGACACATCCAAGTGAGGCACTGCATGAGGTCAGGCGGGGTTTGGGTTGGTTGGGTGTTTTTGGTCATGTAGGCTTTTTGGGGTGTTTTAGCTTGTTTGTTGAAGTGTTGGCTGGTTGAGACTGGTTTTTAGCTTAGTTGTTTTAGGTTGGGTTTTGTGGTTCTATTTCGGCTTAGGTGATTTGCTTTAGGTCCTTTTGTTCAGGTTGCTTATGTTGTTTGGTTTCCTATTTTGGGGGTTGGTTTAAGTTGTTTAGTCTAGGTGGTTATTTTAGCTTGGTTGTTTCAGGCGGTTTTAGGCTTTATGAGGTGGTTTTGAAGTTGTTTGAGATTGTTGCTTTAGGTTGATTAAGGTGGGTCTGTTTAGATGTCTTCAGCTTGTTTAGATCAGGGTTGCCGAAGGGTGTTTGAGGAACGCTGATTTATGTAGTTTGAGGTTGTTTTCGGTAGGATTTTTTAGGTCATTTGTTTTAGGTAGGTTTGTTTGAGGGTGTTGAGGTTGCTTTATTTGGTTTGGTTCAGGTTGGTTGAGGTAATTTGTTGTAGATGGTTTCAGGTGCTTTTTAGGTTGTTGTTGGCTGATTGACGTTTTTGAAGGCAGATTGAGATTGGTTTAGGTTCTCGAAGGTTGATTGTTTTCAGCTGTTTAAGGTTGGCTTAGGTTAGTTGTTCTATGCTGGTTTAGGTAAGCTGTCCTAGCTAAGGTTCGGGCCGCCTCGTGGAGCAGCAGGCACCCAGCCCAAATGGCCCAAAGAAGCCGCGGCAAGTGGGCCATGCTCAGTGCTGCAGAGGAAGGCAAAAAACCCCCAGAGACACTTGGTGTCCCACATGGGGGGAAAAAAAAGCCTTCCTCCCCCCAGCTGCAGGGCACGAGAGGCCATCTTCCTGGTGCTTGAGCAGCAGGTAGGAAGCGAGCCAAAAGGGCCCAGAGGAGCTCTGAAAAGTGGTCATGCTCAGTGCTGCAGAGGAAGGCAAAAAACCCCTGGGGACCAGTGCCAATCTGCCCCGGGAGAAAAAATTCCTTCCTGACCCCAGTGCTGGCGATCGGCTGTTCCCTGAGCATGTGAGCCAGACCGGGCTCCTTGTCCCACAAGCTGCTCACGCCTCCCAGGAGCTGCGCAAGCCCTATCCTCCCTTGAGCTGGAGCCATCTCGGGGACTTCCCAGAGTGCCCAAATGCCTCCGACCTGATGGACCTTGGGGGCGAGAATCCTTCCTGTGCCTGGTGGGACACCAGTGGGTGCTCCAAAGCACTGCAACCCCCTGCAAGCCCTCTGTATCCTATTTCTGATGGCTCCTGAGCCTGTCTGCGCATGGGATGAAGATGGTGAGCTCTGCAGTGCTCTTCAAGAAGGCATTCCCTTTGTCTTGTCCCACTGCTATGCACCTGAAGAGGCTTGCCAGCCAGCCAGCCAGCCCGCCAGCCATCACATAAGCTTGGAAGGTGGCCCTGGCAGTCCCTGTGCCATTCCTTCCCAATGCAGCAAGTGATACGTGATGCTACGCTGTCGTTGATGGTGAGGTTGTCTGCTTGGGAAGAAGTCTGGAATGGTTTTGTGCTGTTGACCCTATCTTTGCTTGCACTCGATGGCTCTTTTCCTCCTTTGGCTTTCATCCTTGATATCTTGCTTGAGGGTCATGCCAGCCCTCTCAGGCTTGGTCTTGCTCCTTGCAGCTGTTGTCTTCTTCTGTAGGCCCTCCGTGACCCTAACCAACTACGTAGTCTTGGTTTGCTTTCATCCCAGCTGGACTTGATCTTTCCTGAAGCCGAGGAATGAGAAATGTCCGTAGTCGTCCAGGCGAGTTCTCAGCGGGGCTTTGCACCAGGCTTGCCTTTCCTCTGGCAATGCCTTGTCCGACACACCAGAATGCATTTGCCTGTATCACATTTGTGGCTCGCAGTCGGGCTGTGACCTACTTGTGCCTGCAGGAGCATTTTCCTACTCTGCTGTGTGCAAGCAGTGCCGGAAACTCCTGGTGCTCCACGTGACGCTGTATTCCCTATTTCTAGGCTGTAGACCTTCAGGTGGGCTTTCTTGATGTAGGGGGTTTCTCCTGTGTCAGAGCTTCAGCTGGGAGGGAGTGTGGGGGCTGTAGAACTCCACTGTGAGAGAAGAGCTTCTTCTGGTTCATGGATGCTGAGGACCTGGGATGTGTCTAGTTTGGAGAGATGGAGGCTGAGAGGCGACCTCGTTGCTCTCTACAGCTTCCGCGGAGGGAAAATGGAGAGGGAGCTGCTGATCCCTTCTTCCCGGCAGCCAGTAGCAGAAGGCTCAAAGCGGCATCCATCCCTCAGGGGAGCTTTGGACTTGACAAGAGGAAAGTTTTCTTTCCCAAGAGGGTGGTCAAACAGGGTGGAACAGGGCTCCCGGAGCCCAGGTGGGCGATGCCCCATGCCTGTCAGTGTTGAAGAGGCATTTGGACGATGCCCTTAATACCATGTTTCAACTTTTGGCCAGCCCCGAAGTGGTCAGGCCTTTGGACTAGATGATGACTGTAGGTCCCTTCCAGCTGAAGTCTTCTCTCCTCTCCTTCTGTTCCTACCTCCTCCTTTCCCTAGCAGTAGCAGACGCTGAGGAAATTTCGGATGTCGTTGCTTCCCATCCCTGCACTAACAGAAGGCATTGAATAACCTGAAGCGTGCCCCATCTTCGGCACTTGCTCCGTCACCTTGTGGCAAGGAGGCACGTAGCTTCTGATGCGGGTGAGAGCCCTAGGCCCCCTTGCAACATCTGGGCATCCCACTTCTCAGAGCTACTGCCCCTGGCTCTGCAGGGCATGATGATGGTGAGCTCTGCAGTGCTCCTCAAGAAGGACTTCCCTTGGTCCTGCCACTGCTTCCCAGTGGAAAAGGATTTCCAGGCATCAGATGAGTTTGGGAAGTGGCCCTGCCAGGAGATTGTCTTGCAGTGGAGAACCTCCCGTAGCTTCATCCAAGGTCTTCCTCCCTCAGCCGCTGCCCTGGGATTCCGCCAGCCAGCTCCCCAAGTGCTTCGTCTGGCATGTGTTTGGGCTGCCCCCGGGCCAGCTCTGGCAGTGGACACGGGGGGCTGCTCCTTTTTATCCTGCCCGGGGCATTGTGACCTCAGCGTTGCCGGGTGCTGGCATTGTGACATGGGGGTGACAGAGCCCCCGTGTGCAGCCCCGCCCGCCGCCCCTGCGCCCAGCGCCCTTTGGAAGAAGCCTTTGGGGTGCTGGGGGGCCCCGGATCAGTCCCCGTGCCTACGAGATAGGGGACTAATCAACCTAATCGTGTCATTTTTTGGCAAAAATACAGTGCGGATTTGTTGCCGGTCCAGCCTTCCTTCCAGTAGCGATACTGCCCGTGACCACCTCCCGTTCGATTCCATGAAGGTGCCTTGTGTCTCGCATCTGGGGCAATGTTTCTTCTCCTGTCCTGTCCTGTCCTGTCCTGTCCTGTCCTGTCCTCTCCTCCTCTCCTCTCCTCTCCTCTCCTCTCCTCTCCTCTCCTCTCCTCTCCTCTCCTCTCCTCTCCTCTCCTCTCCTCTCCTCTCCTCTCCTCTCCTCTCCTCTCCTCTCCTCTCCTCTCCTCTCCTCTCCTCTCCTCTCCCCTCCCCTCCCCTCCCCTCCCCTCCCCTCCCCTCCCCTCCCCTCCTCTCCCCTCCCCTCCCCTCCCCTCCCCTCCCCTCCCCTCCCCTCCCTTCCCCTCCCCCAGGCTGAACAAAACAAGTGACTTTAACTGCTCCTCATATTGCTGCTTCTCCAAACCCTTCACCAACCTCTTCTGGACACCCTCCAATAGCTTTGTCTCCTTTTTATCCTGTGGCGCCCAGAACTGCACCCAGAAACCCCAGATCCCTCTGCAGAGCTGCTCTCCAGCATCTCGTGCCCCAGTCTGTATGTACAGCCAAGGCTGATGGAACTAAGATGGATGCTTGTGGAACCCACCAGTGACTGGTGTCCAACCCAACATGGCCCCATTTACTAGAACGCTTTGAGCCCGGCCCGTCAGCCAATTGCTCACCCACTGCACTGTGTGTTTATCCAGCTGTGTGCTGGACATCTTGTCCAGGAGAATGCTGTGAGAGACACTATCAAAGCTTTACTGAAATCCAAAAACGATTTATTTATTCCCGGTACACATACATTCAAACTTCTGTTATACATGAAAATCTCTGTGAAATAAATTGGGGGAGCACTCTGATTAGAGATTTTTTCATCTCTGTACATATTAATTTGAAGTACTCGCTTCATCCCATTCTCCGCTCTACGTATGGTTCTTGGGTTCTTTTGCCCTTCCAAGTCTTCTTGGCTCTGTTGTCAAAATAGATATACAGAGAAATTTTTCTACATTACTGACTAGAATAAATCTATATGCTCTTTCAGAAACATGTTCAGACACAGGCTGCCTGCTCTGTGGACATCTCGGAGCACGGGCCAAATGCTGCGCCGAGAGCCCCCCCTTAGGCAGGATGGCTGCCTGAGGAAATCTCCCGGGACCGGGATTCCCTCATCTCCCCGTGTGGGTGAGTGAAATAATTCCTCGCAGGATCACGGGTCTCTGTTTATTTTTCCTCACTTAGGCAAAGTGAGTGTATTCTGTGTTGAAATATAAGCACGTGTATTTTCTTTAGTAACTCCTTGCCAGATTCAGGCAAGTGTGTACTTTTCCAGGAGTCAGGGAGGGCTCTGGCGTTGTATTTGGTGAGCCACGTGCGTGCACACTATGGATCTCCATTGTTATTATTTGCTGCACCCCACTAATTTCCTCAACTGATACTCAAACCTGTATTTATGTTCTTGGAGTGCTAAAACCCCGTTCTTTACCGGTTAATCTGCTGCACCTTTTTGACCAGAATAAAAGTTTGTTTTGAACACTGTTGTCTGCCTAAAACTAACTTTTGGGGTGCCTCTGTGACACACGGGATGGGGGGACACAGGGGACATAGAGCGGACGTGGGGGGTGACATGGGGGTGGGGTGTCAAAGCGGACCTGGAAGGGACATGAGGATCACGGGGGGGACACGTCCCCCACTTTTCCCCCCTGCACCACAATTTACCCCCCAGTTTCCTCCGGTTTTAGAATCCCCAGATAACTTGCATTGGAAATGACCTTTAAGATCATGGAGTCCAACACTTCCCCCAATACCCAATTGGAGTTGAAACGCCCGTCGCCAGTTTCCCGTGAATCCCTTTGGGCCTCAAGTGTTTTATTCCCCCCGAGCGACCCTCGGATGAAACACCCGGACACTCAAGTTCTCGCGTTTGCAGCAAAATCCCCATTTTGCCCCGTTTTAGTTTCTCAAACTGGGATGGACATCCCGGGCTCTTCTCAAATGCAAAATAACGGGGGTTTCACTGCCCTCTGGGCTGGACTTTGCTGCTGCTTAATGGGGATAAACCTGGCATTTTTATTAGTGTGAATTTCCTTAATTGGGATCTTCCCTATGATCCTAATGGGGATAAACTCATTGTTTTTAACAGGTAGGCTCCCCTATGCACGGCCAGGAGACAGCCCAGAGCAGCCGGACCGTGCAGCAGCCGATTTTCTGCTGCCCGACGCCGTCTGCTCTGCAGGGACGAGCCTGAGCCCGAGCAGCCGTGCGTGCCCATCCCGGCATCAGGTGAGCCACTGCTCCGGCAGCGTGTGCGGGTGAGCCAGGGCCATGCAACGAGGAAGAGGGACCTCCTCCTCTTCAGTGACACCTTGGTCATCGCCAAGCACCAGTAAGATTTGCAGAGCCCAGCGGCCTTTCCTCCCAACCCTGGACATGGCAGCAGGGCAGCAGGGCAGGGACAGCCCAGGAGCAGCCCCAGGTGGCCGGCACCCTGGTGCTGGATGCAGCCATGGCCGTGACCATGGCAGAGGGACTTGGGAGGGGAGCCAGCAGGCTCAGGCACCTCCAGGTCACTCCCTGCCACTCCTCTATGCAGACGTATTCCATATCATGCACCAGCCCCTGGGAAAATTGAAAGGTACAATGGTTTGTTAAAAACTACACTAAAGGCATTGGGTGGTGGAACCTTCAAAAACTGGGATTCACATTTAGCAAAAGCCACTTGGTTGGTCAACACTAGAGGATCAACTAATGGAGCTGGGCCTGCCCAATCAGAAATTCTACATATTGTAGAAGGATATAAAGTTTCTGTAGTAGACATGAAAAACATGTTAGGAAAGGCAGTCTGGGTTCCTCCTGCCTCAGGCAAAGGCAAGCCCATTACTGGGATTGGTTTTGCCCAAGGACCTGGCAGCACCTGCTGGGTGATGCTTAAGGATGGGAAAGTCCGGTGTGTACCTCAAGGGATTTGATTTTAGGTCAAAATATTAATACCGAACTGCATGATGTGAATTGCCACACTAACAGTGTTTAATAAGTGTCTTTCAGATCAAGACAGTGATGATGAAACCAGCGCTCGTTTCTTCGAGTGGCGCCTGACAACTTCTTCAAAGTTGATAGAGTCTTTTAACCCACAAACAGTGGTCATGAGATGCACTAGATGTACCATTTTTCCTGCCCTGGGAGACCATTGTGACAAATGAACTTAATGAACTTTTTCAAAGGATGGTCAAGGGATTAATGATGAATTACTCCTGTGTATATATGTACATATGTATATATATATATATATAAAAGTAGTGATTAATTAGATTGTATTTATAGAATGTATTAATGAAATTGTATTGATAAGGTCTAAGTATGCTGTGAATGGCATGTTATAAGGGGTGGAATGTCCTGGTTTAGTTAAAAACACGTTTCTCTTTTAATGAATTTGCCTGTCAGCTAAAGCTTCATATTAGCTGATTTCCTGAAAAGCCAGATCCATGTTTTGGTAGACACAGCAATGGAATGTGAGGTGACAGTGACAGGCTGGGCTGACAGGCTCCCCCTCCCCTAGGGGGCGGTCGGCGGCCGCACCCAGCTGACACAGAACCTTTGTCACAATGCCCGCTACCGTGGCGAGGATGCGGTGACTCTGCAGGTGACAGGGACACTGCAGGACTTGGTGTCCCTGTCAAGCCCTGTCAGGCTTTGTTGGGTCCTTTCGGGATCTGTTAGGCTTTGTACAGGCCTGTCAGACTTTGTCTGCCTCTGTCAAGCTTTGTTGGTCTCTCTCAGGCTTTGTTGGGCTCTGTCGGCCCCTGTTGAGCTCTGTCAGACATTTTCTGGGCTCTGCTGGGCTCTATATGTCTTTGTCGGGCTTTATTGGGCTTTGTCAGGCCCTGTCGGGCTCTGTCAGTCTCTTTCAGCAAAGCGCAACATAGCACAACAAACCTTGAAAGAGACCAACAAAGCCCAACAGAGCCCGACAGAGCCCAATAGAGCCTGACAAAGCCCGACAAAGACCTGTAGAGCCTGACAGAGCCCGACAAAGACCTATAGAGCCTGACAGAGCCCGACAGAGTCTGACAGAGCCCGACAGAGCCTGACAGAGCCCGACAGAGCTTGACAAAGCCCGAAAGAGACCGACAGGGCCTGACAGAGCCCAACAGAGCCCGACAGACCTGGATAAGCCTGACAGAGCCCAGAAAAGTCTGATGGAGCCCGACAGAGCCTGACAAAGCCCAAAAGAGACCGACAGGCCCTGACAGATGCCCAATAAAGCCTAAGAAAGCCCAACAGAGCACAACAGAGCCCGACAGAGCTTGAAAAAAACCCAACAGAGCCCAATAGACCGCAACAGAGCCTGACAGAGCCAGACAAAATCTGACAGGGCTGGACAGAGCGCGACAGGGGCTGATAGAGCCTGATAGTGCCTGTCAGGGCCTGCCAAAGCCCAGTAAAGCCCAACAGAGCCCGACAAAGGCCGATAGAACCCGTCAAAGACCAATGAACCCCGGCAGTGCCCAACGGAGCCTGAAAGAGCCCAACAGAGCCTGACAGGACCTGACAAAGCCCAACAGTGCCTGACAAAGTCTGACAGGGATGGACAGATCCTGACAAAGTCCAATAAAGACTGCCAAAGCTCCATAGAGCCCAAAAGACCCTGGCAGGGCTTGACAGAGGCTGACTAAGCCTGACCATAACTAGTAAAGACTGACACAGACCTACAGAGCCTGACAGAGCCCGACAATGCTTGGCAGAGCCCAATAGAATCCATCAAAGACCAAGAGAGCCTGACAAGGCTCAACAAAGCCTGACAGGGCCTGACAGTGGCCGACAGAGCCCAACAGGACCTGTCAGAGTGTGAAAAAGCCTGCAAGAGCCTGACAGGGTCTGACAGAATCAAAGAGGGGCCAGAGCTCTTTTGCCAGTTGCTCAGCGCTGGCACTGGCTTCTTCTCGCTTCAAGATTTTTAAGAACACCTTGACCATGAGTGGTGATCACCACGCGACCTTGACCTAGAACGATAGTTAGGACTCCTCCCTTTGCCTCTTCTTGGAGACGGCAGCAATAGCGAGTAGGAACGGGAACGGGAACGACTCTGTGATCGAGAGTCGGAGCGAGTGCAGGAAGAGCCTGATCGTGACTTGCAGTGGGTATATGAACTTCTAGAGTAAGACAAAGCACTACAGGGAGACTTGGACCTTAAGAAAGCACAACACAGAAAAGTAATGACATTATTTCAAAGCAGTCACTCTCCCCAGTTTTTTTCCTCTCAGATTTGGTTGGTTTGTTTGTTTGTTTTCTCTTCCAGAAAGTATTAAAGTGTTTGACAGGAATATATACCTTATATTCTATTGTAATACCTTAATAAGCTGTGCCAGAGAAAGAGGTGCAGGAGAGTCATCGAGCTGTTCACAAAAACTTAAACACGTATTCAATCGTACATTCAAGACAGAGCGTAGTAAGAGTGGGACAGCAGCACAAAACAGCTGTAACGAATTCAAATGTTGTCGCCTTACTGTTCCACAATCATGGGCGAGCTTTCCAGCGATTTATTCCTACCACACTAAGTTCTGCTTTGAAATACATACAGAAATATGGAAAAAAGCCAAATAAATTGTATTTATGAAGACAGACTTTGTGTTACTACACATGCTATTAAAAAAAGAGAAAAATAGCTGTTTTCATGAAATAAAAATCCATCTGAATTAGTTGGAATACAATAAATGCAATTTACATCAAAATAAAGAGAAAATATAAAAAGCATGTAAGAGACACATAGTTATCGACTTCAGCCGCAAATCCAGATCCAGACCCTTTACCAGTCAAGTGTTTCCTGGTGTTTCTCATCTATATCATATTTTAGCAGCAGAATGACAGTGTTTGCAAACCTGGAGAAAAACACCACCCCTTTCCCAAGGGTAAATTCATAGTTGTGTAGCAATGTGTCGAGGGTTTAGATTGCGGGGTGACAATAAAACCCTGGCAGATGCATTGTTAACCTCCTCTCCCCCCCAACTTCCCCCTTTTGCCCCTCCCTCTCCCCCCTTCCCACTCAGGACAGGCGATCGGGAGGGAAAGAAGGACAGAGATAAGAGAGTTGGAAAAAATTAACAATGTTTTACTAATGCTACTAATAAGAATAGAGAAAATAATACAAAATATACAGAACCAATCTTGAAAGTCTCAGCAACTGCAGAGCCGGCAACCAAAGTCCTGGATTAGACTCTGCAGCCAACTGGAGCTGGATTCAGTCTCTCATTAGGCCTCAGTTCGCAGGAACGACTAGCAAGGTCCTCTCCTAATGTCGGCCATAAGCAGAAGGGAAAAGGCAAAAAAAGGGACAAGATCCTCGTGATCTCCCACTTTTATATGAAGTATTCACGTGAATGGAATGTTATACACAGTTGGTCAGTTTCTTAGTCACTTGTTTCTCATTGCCCCTCGCGCAAGATGTCCATCCATGCTTATCAATAAGTTTGCATTCCATTGCTAGGTTTACCAAAACATGGGTCTGGTTCTCCAGGAAAATGCAGTTAATATGAAGCTTTAGCTGACAGGCAAATTCACTAAAAGAGAAACTTGTTTTTAACAAAACCGGGACATTCCACCCCTTATAATATGCCATTCACTGAATACTTAAACCTTATCAATACAATCTATCAACACAATCTAATTAATCACTACTACTACATATATATATATATATATATACATATGTACATATATACAAAGAAGTAATTAATCTTAATCAGTGGACCATCCTTTGAAAAATTCATTAAGTTCATTTTGTCACAACAGTCTCCCAGGGCAGGGAAAATGGTACAAGTGCATCTCATGACCACTGTTTGTGGGTTAAAGGCATCAACTTCGAAGAAGTTGTCAGGCACCACTCGAAGAAGCCAGCTCTGGTTTCATCATCACTGTCATGATCTGAAAGACACTTATTAAATACTGTTAGTATGGCAATTCACATCCTGCAGTTCAGTATTGAATATTTTCACCTAAACTCAAATCCCCTTGAGGTACACACCGAACTTCTCCATCCTTAAGCATCACCCACCAGGTGCTGCCAGGTCCCTGGGCAAAAACAATCCCGCGAATGGGTTTGCCTTTGCCTGAGGCAGGAGGAACCCAGACTGCCTTTCCTAACATGTTTTTCATGTGTACTACAGGGACTTTATCTCCTTCTACAGTCCGTAGAATTTCTGATTGGGCAGGCCCGGCTCGATTGGTTGATCCCCTGGTGTTGACCAACCAAGTGGCTTTTGCTAAATGTGAATCCCAGTTTTTAAAGGTTCCACCACCAAGTGCCTTTAGTGTAGTTTTTAGCAAACCATTGTACCTTTCAATTTTTTCAGAGGCTGGTGCATGATATAGAATATGATATACCCACTCAATACCATGTTCTTTGGCCCAATTGTCTATAATACTGTTTTTGAAATGAGTACCGTTGTCTGATTCAATTCTTTCTGGCGTACCGTGTCGCCAAAGGACCTGCTTTTCAAGGCCCAAGATAGTATTTCGGGCTGTAGCATGAGGTACGGCATATGTTTCCAACCATCCAGTGGTTGCTTCCACCATTGTAAGTACATAACGCTTACCTTGACGTGTTTGTGGAAGTGTAATATAATCAATCTGCCAAGCTTCTCCATACTTATACTTTAACCATCACCCCCCATACCATACAGGCTTTAACCGTTTCGCTTGTTTGATTTCAGGGCAAGTTTCACATTCATGAATAACCTGTGAAATAGTGTCCATAGTTAAATCCACCCCTCGATCGCGAGCCCTTTTATATGTGGCATCTCTACCTTGATGCCCTGAAGCATCATGGGCCCACTGAGCTAGGAAAAGTTCACCTTTATGTTGCCAGTCCAAGTCCACCTCAGCTACTTTAATCTTAGCAGCTTGATCCGCTTGTTGGTTGTTTAGATGTTCCTCGGTGGCTCGACTTTTAGGCACATGAGCATCTACATGATGAACTTTCACAGGCAGGCTCTCTAGCCGAGCAGCAATATCAGCGTGGCAGCGTGGCAGCCCAAATGGGTTTACCTCTGCGCTGCCAGTTGCTTTTCTTCCATTGCTGTAGCCACCCCCACAAGGCATTTGCTACCATCCATGAGTCAGTATAGAGATAAAGTATTGGCCACTTCTCTCATTCAGCAATGTCCAAAGCCAGCTGGATGGCTTTCACTTCTGCAAATTGACTATATTCGCCTTGTCCTTCAGTGGTTTCTGTAACTTGTCGTGTGGGACTCCACACAGCAGCTTTCCACCTTCGATGTTTTCCTGCAAGACGACAGGATCCATCTCTGAACAGTGCATACTGCTTATCAGTCTCTGAAAGAGTATTATACGGTGGTTCTTCTTCAGCACGTTTTACTTCCTCCTCATCTGGAGACATCCCAAAGTCTTTACTTTCTGGCCAGTCTGTAATCACTTCTAAGATCCCTGGGCAATTGGGACTTCCAATTCGAGCTCGTTGCATGATCAATGCAATCCATTTACTCCATGTAACTTCGGTTGCATGATGTGGAGAGGGAACTGTCCCTTTGAACATCCAGCTCAGCACCGGCAGTCGAGGTGCCAGGAGGAGCTGTGCTTCAGTACCGATCACTTCTGAAGCAGCTCGAACTCCTTCATATGCTGCTAGTATCTCTTTTTCAGTTGGAGTATAGTTGGCCTCAGATCCTTTGTATCCTTGACTCCAAAAACCTAAGGGTTGACCTCGGGTTTCTCCTGGTGCTTTCTGCCAGAGGCTCCAGGTAAGTCCATTATCTCCAGCCGCGGTGTGGAGCACATTATTAACATCTAGTCAAGTCCAAACTGGTCCATGGGCCACCGCATGAGTTATCTCACGCTTAATTTGTTCAAAGGCTTGTCGTTGTTCAGGGCCCCACTCAAATTGGTTCTTTTTTCGAGTCACTCGATAGAGAGGGCTCACAATCTGGCTGTAGTCAGGAATATGCATCCTCCAAAAACCTACAACGCCCAAGAAAGTCTGTGTCTCCTTTTTATTAGTAGGTGGAGACATTGCAGCAACTTTGTTGATCACATCCATTGGGATCTGACAACGGCCATCTTGCCATTTTATTCCTAAAAACTGGATCTCTCGTGCAGGTCCCTTGACCTTGCTTCGTTTTATGGCAAAACCAGCATCCAAAAGAATCTGAATTATTCTCTCACCTTTCTCAAGGACTTCTTTCGCTGTGTCGCCCCATACGATGATGTCATCAATATATTGCAAGTGTTCTGGAGCTTTACCTTGCTCCAGCGTGGTCTGGATCAGTCCATGGCAGATGGTAGGACTGTGTTTCCACCCCTGGAGCAAGCAATTCTATGTGTACTGGATGCCTCTCCAGGTGAAAGCAAACTGCACCCTGCACTCTGCTGCTACAGGAATAGAGAAAAATGCATTAGCAATGTCAATTGTAGCATACCACTTAGCTGCCTTTGACTCCAGTTCAAATTGCAGTTCTAGCATGTCAGGCACAGCAGCACTCAGTGGTGGTGTAACTTCATTCAGGCCACGATAGTCCACAGTTAGTCTCCACTCGTCACTAGACTTACGCACTAGCCAGATTGGGCTGTTAAAAGGTGAGCGAGTCTTACTGATCACACCCTGGCTTTCCAATTGACGGATCAACTTCTGGATAGGAATCAAAGAGTCTCGGTTGGTGCGATATTGCCGGCGATGCACCGTCGTGGTAGCAATTGGCACCTGCTGATCGTCAACCATCAGCAGTCCTACAACAGAAGGGTCATCTGAAAGACCAGGCAAATGAGACAGCTGTTCAATTTTCTCAGTGTCCACAGCTGCTATGCCAAATGCCCACCAATACACTTTTGGGTCCTTAAAATACCCTCTCTTGAGGTAGTCTATGCCAAGGATGCACGGAGCATCTGGACCAGTCACAATGGGATGCTTTTGCCATTTTTTGCCGGTTAGGCTCATTTCAGCCTCTACAACAGTCAGTTCCTGGGATCCCCCAGTCACTCCAACAATATTGATGGATTGCGTTCCTTTATAATTAGAAGGAATTATCGTGCACTGAGCACCAGTGTCCACTAAAGCTTTGTACTCCTGGGGGTGTGTTGTACCAGGCCATCGTATTTGTACAGTCCAATAAACTCTGTTATCCCTTTCCTCCACCTGGTTGGAGGCAGGGCACCTCTAATTTCTGTTTTGCACAGTCTCTGGGTGTGAATTAGAGGTTCCTTCAAGAACATCAGAATCTTTTGTGCTCCTTTTGTTAACTGGAGCAGCCACCTTCCTAGGAGTTTTTCCTTTTATCTCACATACTCATTCTTGAAGTTCTGAGGTAGGTCTTCCATGCCACTTATTCATGTTTTCTCCCTGCTCATGTAGGAAGAACCACAGTGAACCTCTTTTTGTGGGCTGCCTCTGTCCTCTCTCTCGAGATTGGAAATGCCTTTTCCTAATAGCTGAAACACAGGTTTGTGCAGGTTGTGAATGGTATGTGTCTTCTCTGAGTTCTTTGATTTCTTGCAAT
Source organism: Streptopelia decaocto (assembly GCF_964273445.1). NCBI lineage: Eukaryota > Metazoa > Chordata > Aves > Columbiformes > Columbidae > Streptopelia > Streptopelia decaocto. The sequence goes on along the minus strand of NW_028117175.1, from coordinate 40,196 downwards.
AGCTTTTCAAACCAGTCATCAGATTTTTCACACAGTTTCTGCACAGCAGAGACACAAGCCCGTAGAGAACCAGCAAGGCTGTCCTCAAAGTTCCAAAGCTGCTCAATCACTTCAGTGATATTTTGTACACCTCCAGCTGACCAGACCATTCCTGCCAATGACTTAGCATATGCAGGTGGTGCACTTTGTACAAATCTGCGCCACAGAGGTCGTGTACAATTGATTCTATCTGGGTCTGTCCCCTCTTGGCTGTTTGGCCCAAAATAAATGATCTCTCGCACAGCTAATTCTCTCAGGAACTGAATACCTCTCTCCATAGTATTCCATTTCCCTAACTTGGATACACAATCTTCCTTGTAGGGAAATCTTACTTTCATAGCTGCCAAGAGTTGGGGCCAGAGGGTAGTGATGTTAGACTCTCTTGAAATTGCCTTATCAATGGTGGAATCTCTTGACAGAGATCCCAGCTGCCTGGCTTCACCACCTTCCAATTCAATTGTTCCTGCCCCATTGTCCCAGCATCGGAGCAGCCAGGTTAAAATATTCTCGCCTTCACGACGACTAAAGTCTTTTCGCAGATCTCTCAGTTCACCTGGAGAAAAGGACCGAGTGGTGGTCACTTCATCTCCTCCCTGTCCTGATGATGCCCCTTGGGTTGATGTTGGCCCTGTGCCATCATCTGCTGCACGGGTAGTCTTTCTAGTGACTTTCTTACAACCGGCAACTGATACTGATATGGGTTCAGCATCATTTGATTCATTTCCAGAGTCTGAATGACTGTCACAGTGATTGCTGTGGTTACAGCAGCAAGAGTGACCAGTGTGTGAAGAAGAGGGGGCTGCCTTTGAGGCTGGAGAAGTAATGTTATCAGCAGCGGCCTTGGCAGAGGAACTCTGCGGAGGAGCTGTAGCTTCAGCCTGCGAAGCCGCCGTTGGGGGGCAGTGGCTGCAGTGGCAGCTTTCACTGTTTTGCTCTTTCTCAAGCAGCCAGGAGTGCTTTTTGCTAAAGCTTCCGAAGACGCATCGCAAATCTCAGGACAAAAAAAGAGACGCAAACTGTCGGGGGTCAAGACCCCCGCCTGGGTTCGGGCCTACGGCGACGGAGGAAGAAATGCGGCCTTCCGGTGCGGATGATAAGCATACTTCAGGTTATTGATACAGAGCACAGGCTTTTATAACAGTTCTTAATTATGCCTACTCGTCAAACACCAATTTGATAGCATACGTAATGAGCCCATACCAACATACATAATGAGTCCATCCCCTTCTGTGGCTTCTCTGGTATGTGAATTCCCTCGTTATCTCGGAGCTGCCTCCTGAGACTTGTTTATCCAGGCCTTTCTCAGGCAATACCTTCTCACTTACCCTTGCTCAGCTCATGCTAACTGAGGCCTACTCATGCTAACTAGAAGAGATCCTCTTTGTAGAGAGGGTCTCATGCCCTTTCTCTCTTGGCCATTCTCCAACAGCAAACCTTCTGTTGAACCCCATTTCTCTTAACATTAACAGAAACTGACACACATTCAGCAAACCAGATAACACCATCACAGTTCTATCAAAACTCCAAGGATATTCAAAGCTCTCTAAAACATTTGCAAACTGTCCTAGCAAAAAAAACAAAAGTATTGTTAGTCAGCGTTTCTAAAGATTCGCTTGACCAATTAGCAAACACAGAGCCATACTGCTCTTTAATCTCTCCTGGAGGCTTTTCAAGGTAAAGCAGAAGCGAGTAGAAATTCATTAGTGGCTGCAGTATAATGAAATAAACCAGTGACAAACCACACAGTATCATCATGACCATTGTCAAGTTCCTTGTTGTTATATAATGAACACTTCGATTTAAAAAGAAGGCCCAACACAGATATGGAATCAATGAGCACAATGTAGAAAAGAACTGATACAACTTATGCCATAACGTCTTTAAATCAATGTAATTCACTTTGCCTTAATACCACTAAATAATACACAAAGCAAACAGATGCGCGAGTATCACAACTCTATGAGTTGGCACCGTGCCAAGAAAATTGAAAGGTACATCAGAGCAGTAGAGAAGCCAAAAATCTTCAACTTTACCCCTTTCTCTTGCCACACATTGGGCGCCAATTATCTGTCGAGGGTTAAGATTGCGGGGTGACAATAAAACCCTGGCAGATGTATTGTTAACCCCCTCTCCCCCCACACTTCCCCCGTTTTGCCCCTCCCTCTCCCCCCTTCCCACTCCGGACAGGCGATTGGGAGGGAAAGAAGGACAGAGAGAAGAGAGTTGGAAAAATGAAAGATGTTTTACTAATGCTACTAATAAGAATAGAGAAAATAATACAAAATATACAAAACCAATCTTGAAAGTATCAGCAACTGCAGAGCCGGCAACCAAAGTCCTGGATTAGACTCTGCAGCCAACCGGAGCTGGATTCAGTCTCTCACTAGGCCTCAGTTCGCAGGGACAACTAGCAAGGTCCTCTCCTAATGTCGGCCATAAGCAGAAGGGAAAAAGCAAAGGCAGAAGGCAAAAGGGACGAGATCCTCGTGATCTCCCACTTTTATATGAAGTATTCACGTGAATGGGATGTTATACACAGTTCGTCAGTTTCTTGGTCACCAGTTTCTCGTCACCCCTCTCGCGAGATGTCCATCCATGCTTATCAATAAGTTTGCATTCCATTGCTAGGTTTACCAAAACATGTGTCTGGTTCTCCAGGAAAATGCAGTTAATATGAAGGCTTTAGCTGACAGGCAAAATTCACTGAAAGAGAAACTTGTTTTTAACAAAACCAAGACACCTCTCTTCTTTCCTTTTCTCTCACTCTCCTGCTTCCTGCCTCTTTTCTTTCAAATCCTCCATTACAGTCCTGCAGCCCAACACCACTTTTTATTCTTCCTTCCCTTTCTGCTGCTCCCTTCGCTTTCTCCCTCTGTCCCATATCTTTCTTCCCAACTTGTCTCTTGGAGACTTTGGGCCACTTTGGCCCCAGGTCTGGGCATGGTTTGGCCAGTTTTCAGAGGCTTTGCTGGTGACAGCAGGGACAGCAGGCAGTGACAGGGCCGGGGCTGACAGGGTCCCCCTCCCCTAGGGGGCGCTCAGCTGCCACACCCAGCTGACATAGAACCTTTGTCACAATGCCCGCTACCGTGGCGAGGATGCGGTGACTCTGCAGGTGACAGGGACACTGCAGGACTTGGTGTCAGCTCAGCAATTTCTCAGTTCCCCAAAGAAGCTGAATTCTGTAAAGTGCTGCCTTTGCTGTTGAAATGATGTCATCAGGTGGGTGTTTTGGTGTAATACGCTGAAAACCAGAGCAGAAATGGTGAAATATTCCCATGATATGCATGATCCCTGCACCAAACCACCATGACTCAGCCTAAGGAGATCTGCAGCTTATTTTTTTGTGCTGCCAGCAGATTGTGGAAGTACAGTATAAAAACCATCTTTATGGAGAGATCTTTGCATTTTAGGCTTAGTCTAAGTGTCTCAAGTAGCTTGGGTTTTTGTTTGGGCCTAATCCATAAGGTCTGATGGCTTTCCTCCTCCTCTGGAGGTGGATGTGGTAGAAAATATAAAGCAAATAAACGTCCTGCAGCCTAGCCTTGCCTTGCCTTGCCTTGCAGCCCTTATGCTTGGCAAAAGGAGAGGATTAAAAGCTTTTGCTAGTTAAAGTAATCAGTGAAATGTCATTGCAAGTGTGGGTCTTACGATGAGAGATGTCTGGATTTCTTTTTGTAACAGCACAAATCTTTTTAGCCTGTTCCCAGGAATTGATGGAATAGGAAAGGAGTCCAAAGGAGTGTACGTATTCATTTTCCAAGTAACTGCTTTATATGTCTGTAATGGAGAAGAAGATTGTCTAGAAGAAGCCAGAGGAGTTCCATTCCACATCTCTGTCATTGGGTGGATTGGGTGACTTCAGGGTTTGCAGTGACAGGAGTTTCCTGTGTGATTTACAGCTCAAATATGGTCAGAGAAACTGTCCTCATTTCATTTTTCATTTCTCTCACATGGATACCCAGAGAGATTTTAACATGGACTGCAGACTGGTGACTTCCACTAGTCTTTTGCTGACATGGTTAACTTAGGAATTAAAACATCAGACTTGTTTGTAAAGAAATTTTCAATTGGTGAAGGACATTTAGAGGAGGAATGATGCTAATGAACATACGGGGAATAATGTGAAATGACTCTTCAAAAAATAATAAAGGGAAAGCTTGTGGGGTAAAAAAAAAAAAAAAAAAAAAAAAAAGAATCAGGACAGCTGATGTTTTCTATCCCCCAAATCCCTTGGGCAGGAGTCTGAAGAGCTCTCTATTAGTCATGGTGACAGGATCTGTCATATTTCTAGAAACTGAGTTTAGAAGCTTTTAGAGGTGATTTGATCAACATGTGGTCACTGTTCCTCGTCAGAGCTCAAAGTATGTGCAAGATTTTGCAGGGACATCTGGCTGGAAGTGTTGATTAAACAGTATGGAGGATTAAATAGTACATAGGATTAAATAGTATATACGACTGCAGTACAAGTGCTTTGCATCCTCTACAAATTGCCAAATAAGTAGTAAAGTTAAATAGACTAGACTAGCATTTTAAAATCAGGAGTGACTGCAGGCTAAATCATGTTTTCTTGCTATTTGATACTGCACTATAGCCCTCGGGACTTGCTGTCTGGAAGAGAAAAAAAACCCTAGCCAAACCAAATCTGAGAGGAAAAAAAACTGGGGAGAGTGCCTGCTTTGAAATAATGTAATTATTTTTTCTGTGTTGTGTTTTTTCAAGGTCCAGGTCTCCCTGTAGTGCTTTGTCTTACCCTAGAAGTTCATATACCCACTGCAAGTCACAATCAGGTTCTTTGTGCCCTGTCAGGCTCTGTGAAACTCTGTCAGGCTCTGTTGGGCTCTATTGGGCCCTGTCAGACTCTGTCAAGCTCTGTCGGGCTTTTTCCATGTCCTCTTGGACTCTATTGGGGTCTTCTGGGTGCTTTCAGGCTTTGTTGGGTGCTTTCAGGATTGGTTGGGCTCTGTCAGGCCTTGTCAGGATCTGTCAGGCCCTGTCAGGCTCTGTCGGGCTTTGTTGGGCCCTGTCGGGCTTTGTCTGGCTTTGTTGGGCCCTGTTGGGGTCTGCCAGGCTTTGTCAGGCCTTGTTGAGCTATCTTGAGCTCTATCAGGCACTGTTGGGCCCTGTCAGGCTCTGTCCATTTTTTTCAAGCTCTGTCAGGCTCCATGGGGCTTTGTGGGGCTTTCTCAAGCTTTGTCAGGCCCTGTTGTTCTTTGTCAGGCTCTCTCGGTCTTTATTGGGCTTTGTCGGGCTCTGTCCGGCCCTGTCAGCCTTTGCCTGGCTGTCAGGCTCTGATGGTCTTTTTGGGGCTTTGTTGGGCTCTGCTGGGCTTTGTCCAGCCCTGTCAGGCTCTGTTGGCCTCTGTCAGCCTCTGTCAGGCTCTGTTGGTCTTGTTTGAGCTTTGTTGGTCTCTGCTAGGCTTTGTCGGGCTCTGTTCAGCTTTTGGGGGCTCTGTCGGGCTTTAAGGGGCTTTCTCGGGCTTTATTGGGATTTGTCAGGCTTGGTCAAGTCCTGTCGAGCTCTGTCAGACTTCTTTGGGCTCTGTAAGGCTCTATAGGTCTTTGTCAGGCTTTATTGGGCTCTGTGGGTTTTGTCAGGCTCTGTCGGGCTTTGTTGGTCTTTGTCGGGCTCTGTCACGCTCTGTCAGTCTCTAAGGTTTGTTGGGCTGTGTTGAGCTTTGCCGAAAGAGACCAAAAGAGATTGACAGGGCCTGACAAAGACCGACAAAGCCCCATAAAGCCCGACAAAGACCTGTAGAGACCGTCAGAGCCCAGAAAAATCTGACAAAGCCCAACAGAGCCTGACAGAGCCCGACAGGGCCTGGCAAAGCCCAACAGAGCTGAAGAAAGCCCAATGAAACCTGAAAGAGACCAACAGGGCCTGACAGAGCCAGACAAAGTCTGATAGAGCCAGATAGAGCCTGACAAAGCCCAACAAAGACCAACAGAGACTGACAAAGCCCAGCAGAGCCTGACAAAGCCTGACAAAGCCTGACAGGGCTGGACAGAGCCTCAAAGCTGGACAGGGCCCAACAAAGCTGACAGAGCCTGACACAGCCCGACAGAGCCCGACATAGCTTGACAGAGCCCGACAGAGCCTGACAAGGCTTGACAGATCCTGACTAAGTTCAACAGGGCTTGAAAGAGCCGGACAGTGCTCAACAGAGCCTGATAGAGCCCAACAAAGACCGAGAGAGCCTGACAAGGCTTGACAGAGCCCAACAGGACCTGACAGAGCATGAAAAAGCCTGAAAGAGCCTGACAGGGTCTGACAGAGTCAAATAGGGGCCGGAGATCTTTTGCCACTTCCTCAGCGATGGGGCTGGCCTCATCTCGCTTCATGTCCTTTAAGAACACCTTGACCATGAGTGGTGATCAACACGCAACCTTGACCTAGAATGATAGTTATGACTCCTCCCTTTGCGTCTTCTTGGAGATGGCAACAATGGAGAGTAGGAATGGGAACAGGAACGACTCCGTGATCGAGAGCTGGAGCGAGTGCAGGAAGAGCCTGATCATGACTTGCAGTGGGTATACGAACTTCTAGGGTAAGACAAAGCACTACAGGAAGACTTGGACCTTAAGAAAGCACAACACAGAAAAATAATTACATTATTTCAAAGCTGTCACTCTCCCCAGTTTTTTTCCTCTCAGATTTGGTTTGGTTGTTTTTTTTTCCTTTTCTCTTCCAGAAAGTATTAAAGTATTTGACAAGAATTTATACCTTATATTCTACTGTAATACCTTAATAAGGTGTGCCAGAGAAAGAGATGCAGGAGAGTCATTGATCTGTTCACAAAAAGTTAGACACATGTTCAATTGTACATTCAAGACAGAGCATAGTAACAGTGGGACAACGGGACAGCGGGACAGCAGCACAACAAAGCTGTAACAAATTCAAATGTTGTTGTCTTACTGTTCCACAATTATGGACGAGCTTTCCAGTGATTTATTCCTATCAGACTAACTTCTGCTTTGAAATACATACAGAAACATGGAAAAAAGCCAAATAAACTGTATTTATGAAGACTGATTTTGTGTTGATACACATGCTAGTAAAAAAAAAAAAAAAAAAAAAGAGAGAGAGAGAGAAAAATAACTGTTTTCAAGAAATAAAAACTCATCTGTTTTAGTTGCAATACAATAAATGCAATTTACGTTAAAATAAAGACAAAATATAAAAACCAAGTGAGCGACACATAGTATTCGACAAAAGCGGCAAATCCAGATCCAAACCAGTCAAGTGTTTCCTTGTGTTTCTCATTTATACAATATTTTAGTAGCAGAATAACAGTGTTTGCAAACCTGAAGAAAAACACCACACCTTTCCCAAATGTAAATTCATAGTTGTGTAGCAACGATATTTAAATTCACAGCAATCTATTAAAGACATTTTTTTTTACTCAGAGGGGCCACAACAAAATAACTGCAATTACACAGTTTTAGGAACAAATCCCCAAGTACTTAAGGGCACAACAAGGAAGCACGGAGCTGCACAGAGCTGTCCTCACAACAACGGCCTGACTCACTTTTTACCTTGTTGAGTCCAATATTTTAAACATTTACTGCAAAATACATTATGTTAATGCTTGGAAAATTCATGCAAGGCTGTGTTGGTTAAAATTCAGCATGGTGTGTAGGAAAAAGGGTGAGATTATGTTTTTACATACTGCTTTTGATGTTCCGCTCACTGGCTCCTTTTGACTTTTAGAGGAGAAATAAAGGTGATCAGAACTTAAATAAAGCATCCAGAACCAACAAGCAGCAGTGAAACCAGATTCTAAAGCTTGAACATCAAACTTTATGTTCTGATTGCCTAAGGAATGTGGAAATTTATTCTTATGCATAAACTCTTCTCTCCAGGTGCATTCAGTGCAACTGAAAAATAAACCACACCAAAATTACATTTGTATTTGGTGACTAATCACTCTAATTAGTCATCTGAGGAAAACACAACTAAAATCTCTTCAGAAGAGTGTTCCTTTGTGGAAGCCCAAGCACTGTGATCAAGTCTTTGCCATGTTTAGCCACGAAAGCACCAAAATACATAATATGTCATAAAATATATGCCGTATTGACTGAAAATAGCAATAGAAATGTCATTTGAAAGCAGTTACAAGGGTTTTGTGTTATTTTGGAGCCCTGCAACAGATCAAAAAGAAACCAAATAAAAGGTCTTAATTACCAGAAACTGCATTAAGTGCTTTAAAGTAATCTTGAAAGCACTGCGATATTTTAGGAAATATTTACGACACTTGAAAACTTGCTGAGATTCCACATACTCATTGAACTGCCACTTTGTTCTTTCATATTTATTTGGTCTTAATCTTTAGTGTGCAAAAAAACTCAGATTTGAGGCCTACGAATACCTGCTATATCCCCCCCTCACCCAAATTATAGAAACAGTCAAACACTGAGAATGAGACTCTACCTAGATAAGAACAAATTCCAAGTTTATGCTACAATGTCTTTACTATAAAAGCAAAAACATAAACCAAGGAATCTCTCCATGTTCAGGAAATGGGATCTACAACTTTGGTCTCAGAACAACCAGCCCCAAGAACAAACCCAGTGACTGTGACTCTGTGACTGTGTGTCTTTGTGAGTCTGTGACTCTGTGACTGTGATGTGACTCTGTGTACTAAGCAACTATGACTAAGACTTTATGAATGTGTCACTGTGACTGTGAATATGACTCTGTGACTTTGTGACTGTGACTCTAACTCTGTGACTTTGTGACACTGACTGTGGCTGAGACACTGACTGTGACACTGTGTGTCTATGACTCAAGCGTCACCGCTGTTCGAACCTCACCTTCTAAAAAAGTAGGCCTGAAAAAGTAGGCCTAAAAATGTAGGCTTATAAAATGTAAGCCTAAAAACGTACAGATCACATAGTCACAGTGACAGTCAGAGAGTCACAGTCACAAAGTCACATAGTCACACAGACACAGTCACTGTGTCACAGAGTCACAGAGGCACAGTGTCATAGTCAATAACTCACTGAGTCATAAAGACACAGTGCCACAGTCAAAGAGTGTCAGTCACAGTCACAGTGTCACAAAGTCACAGAGTCACAGAATCAGTCACAGAGTCATACAGTCAGAAATTCAAAGTCACGGAGTCACAGTGTCACAGAGTCTCAGTGTGACAGTTAAAGAGTCTCAGTCACAGTAACAGCGTGACAAAGTCACAGAGTCACAGAATCAGAGTCACAGAGTCATATTAACAGTCACAGAGTCACAGAATCAGAGTCACAGAGTCACAGAGTCACAATCATAGAGTCTCACTCATAGTTACATAGTCACAGAGTCACAATAACAGTCACAGAGTCACAGTCACAGACTCAGAAAGACACAGAGACAGTGTCACGAAGTCATGGAGTCACAGAGTCATAGAGACACAGTGTAACAGTCGAAGAGTCTCAGTCACAGTCACAGTGTCACAAAGTCACAGAGTCACAGAGTGAGAGTCACAGAGTCACATTAACAGTCACAGAGTCACAGAGTAACAGAGTCACAGATTCACGGTCACATAATCAGAGTCACAGAGTCAGAGTAACAGAGTCATAGTCACAGTGTCACAGTGTCACAGAGTCACAGGCTCACTGTGTCAAAGAGTCTCAGTGTGACAGTCAAAGGGTCTCAGTTACAGTGTCACAGAGTAAGAATCACAGTCACAGAGTCTCAGTAACAGATTCACAGAGACACAGAGTCAGAGTCACACAATTGCAGAATCACAGAGATACAGAGTCACATTAATACTCACAGAGTCAAAGAGTCAGAGTCACAGAGTCACAGTCAAAGAGTCTGAGTACAGTCACAGTGTCACAAAATCAGAGGCACAGAGTCACAGATACACATTAACAGTCACAGGGTCACAGAGTCTGAGTCACAGTCACAGAGTCACAGTCATAGAGTCAGAGAATCACAGGCTCATAGATACACAGTGTCACAGTCAAAGTGTCTCAGTCACAGACAGAGTGTCACAGTGTCACAGAGTCACAGAGTCAGAGTCACAGTCACAGAGTCACAGTCACAGTGTCACAATATCAGAGTCACAGAGTCACAGTCAGAGTCAAATTCACGGTCACAGCATCACAGAGTCATAGTCACAGAGTCACAGAGTCACAGTCACTGTGTCACAGTGTCACAGAGTCATAGACACACAGTGTCACAGTCAGTGTCTCAGCCACAGTCAGTGTCACAAAGTCACAGAGTCACAGACTCACAAAGACACACAGTCACAGAATCACAGTCACTGTGTCACAGTGACAGGGTCACAGAGTCACAGAGTAATAGTCACAGAGTCACAGAGTCAGTCACAGAGTCTCAGTGTCACAGAGTCACAGGGTCACTGTGTCACAGAGTCTCAGTGTGACAGTCAAAGGGTCTCAGTCACAGTCACAGTGTCACAAAGTCACAGACTCACAGAGTCAGAGTCAGAGTCACATTTACAGTCACTTAGTTACAGAGTCAGAGTCACAGTCACAGTCGCAGTAACAGTCTCACAGACTCACAAAGACACAGAGTCACAGTCACTGTGTCACAGTGTCAGAGTCACAGAGTCACAGAGTCACAGTCACAGAGTCTCAGTGTCACAGAGTCACAGGGTCACTGTGTCACAGAGTCTCAGTGTGACAGTCAAAGAGTCTCAGTCACAGTAACAGCGTGACAAAGTCACAGAGCCACAGAATCAGCGTCACAGAGTCATATTAACAGTCACAGATTCAGAGTCACAGACTCACAAAGACACAGAGTCACAGTGTCACAGTCACTGTGTCACAGTGTCACAGTGACAGTCTTGTTCACAGTCACAGAGTCACAGGGTCACTGTGTCACTGAGTGACAGTCACAGAATCACAGAGTCACAGAGCCAGAGTAACAGAGTCACAGTGTCACTGAGTGACAGAGTCTCAGTCACTGAGTCACAGATTCTCAGTCAGAGACTCTCAGTCACGGTCACAGTGTCACAGAATCAGAGTCACAGTCACAGAGTAACAGCGTCAGAGTAACAGAGTCACAGTTACAGTGTCAGAGAGTCACAGAGTCACAGCGTCACAGTCACAGAGTAACAGAGTCAGAGTAACAGAGTCACAGAGTGTCAAAGTGTCAGAGATTCACAATGTGTCACAGTGTCATAGAGACACAGTGTCAGAGTCACAGTCTCAGTCACAGTCACAGAGTCACAGAGTCAGAGTCACTCAGCCATAATCGCAGAGTAACAGAGTCACAGAGTCACAGTCACATAATCACAGAGTCACAAGGTCAGAGTAACAGAGTCATAATCACAGTGTCATGGTGTCACAGAGTCACAGTCACAGAGTCACAGAGTCACAGTTTCACAGTGTCACTATGTCACAGAGTCTCAGTGTGACAGTCAAATAGTCTCAGAGTCACAGCGTCACAAAGTCACAGAGTAACAGAGTCAGAGTCACAGAATCACATTAACAGTCACAGTGTCACAGAGTCAGAGTCACACTCACAGAGTCGCAGTAACAGTCACAGAGCCACAGTCAAAGAATCTCATTTATAGTTACAGAGCCACAGAATCACAGTGACAGTCACAGATTCACAGACTCACAGTCACAGTGTCACAGAGTCACAGAATTACAGCGACAGTCACAGAGTCACAGTCAAAGTGTCATAGAGTCACAGAATTGCAGTACCACAGTCACAGAATCACAGAGTCACAGAGTCAGAGTAACAGAGTCACAGTCACAGAGTCACAGAGTTACAGAGTCACAGGACCACATTAACAGTCAAAGAGTCACAGTCATAGAGTCTCAGTCATAGTTATATAGTCACCGTCACAATAACAGTCACAGAGTCACAGTCACAGGCTGACAAAGACACAGAGTCACAGAGTCACAGTCTTGGTGTCAGTCATAGAGACACAGTGTCACAGTCAAAGTGTCACAGTCACAGTGTCACAAAGTCACAGAGTCACAGAGTCAGAGTCCCAGAGTCTGAGTAACAGTCTCAGTCACAGTGTCACAGAATCACTGTCACAGTCAGAATCACAGTCACAGAGTCAATATAACAGACACAGATTCTCAGTCACAGAGTCAGAGCAAGATACCATTTGAATGCCACTGTAAACTAATATCTATCAAAAAGGTTAAACCACACTGAAACTGCTCACAAAGAATACAAAGCCCTAGGAATACTTACAAAATGTTTGTTTTGCCGGGAGCTTTAACTGCTCCAGACGCGATTCTTGCAACAGTTTCTGGTGAGTTCTTAAGGACTGGGGTGTTGTCATCTGTGTGTTCTGAAAATAACAGAAATACAGAAAAGAAAAACTATTTAGTTAATTCATGAGTGCATATGAATATGAGAATCCCTTTACAGATACAAATGCAAAATTTTGTACGTAACATCGCACTTCTATTGTCTCCACACATCATCAAGACATTTTGAGAATGCACAAGCAGCAAAATATTTTTCACAGAAGAGAAAAAAACAACCCAACTACTTGGGAAACTTACACTGAGCCTAAAACACCAAGATCCCTCCAAAAGGATGGTTTTTCTATTTATATTTACAGCACACTCTTCTTTAGACAATCAGGAAAGCCATCAGACCTTTTAGATTAAGCCTTAAACAAAAACCCCAACTACTTGAGACACTTAGACTAAGCCTAAAATGCAAAGATCACAGAATCACAGAATCGACTGGGTTGGAAAAGACCTCAGAGATCATCGAGTCCAACCCTTGGTCCAACTCCAGTCCATTGGCACTAGATCATGGCACTAAGTGCCATGTCCAATCTCAGTTTAAAAACCTGCAGGGACGGCGAGTCCACCACCTCCCTGGGCAGCCATTCCAATGCCTGACCACTTTCTCTGCAAAGAATTTCTTTCTAATATCCAGCCTAAATTTCCCGTGGCAGAGTTTAAGCCCATGCTCCCTTGTCCTATTGCTAACTGCCTGGGAGAAGAGACCAATTCCCACCTGGCTGTAACTTCCCTTCAGGTACTTCAGGTAGTTCTAGAGAGTGCTGAGCTCACCTCTTCTCCAGACTAAACAACCCCAGCTCCCTCAGCCTCTCCCCATAGGTCTTATGTTCAAGTCCCCTCACCAGTCTTGTTGCTCTTCTCTGGACCCGCTCCAGCACTTCAATGTCTTTCCTGAACTGAGGGGCCCAGAACTGAACACAGTACTCCAGGTGTGGCCTCCCCAATGCAGAGTACAGGGGAAGGATCACTGCCCTTGTCCTGCTGACCACGCTATTTTTGATACAGGATCTCTCCATAAGGATGGTTTTTACACTGTACTTCCACAATCTGCTGGCAGCACAAAAAAAAAGCTGCAGATCTAGTTAGGCTCTGTCATGGTTTGCTGCAGGGATCATGCATATCATGGAAATATTTCACCATTTCTGCTCTGTTTTTCAGCGTATTACACCAAAACACCCACCTGATGACATCATTTCAAAAGCCAAACCAGCCATTTGCAGAATTCAGCTTCTTCAGGGAACTGAGAAATTGCTGAGCTGACACCAAGTCCTGCAGTGTCCCTGTCACCTGCAGAGTCACCGCATCCTCGCCACGGTAGCGGGCATTGTGACAAAGGTTCTGTGTCAGCTGGGTGTGGCAGCCGAGCGCCCCCTAGGGGAGGGGGAGCCTGTCAGCCCAGCCTGTCACTGTCACCTCACATTCCATTGCTGTGTCTACCAAAACATGGATCTGGCTTTTCAGGAAATCAGCTAATATGGAGCTTTAGCTGACAGGCAAATTCACTACAAGATAAACTTGATTTTAACAGAACCGGGACATTCCACCTCAGGCCCAGCTCGATCAACTGATCCTCTAGTGTTGACCAACCAAGTGGCTTTTGCTAAATTTGAATCCCAGTTTTTAAAGGTTCCACCACCCAATGCCTTTAGTGTAGTTTTTAACAAACTATTGTACCTTTCAGTTTTCCCAGGGGCTGGTGCATGATATGGAATATGTCTGCAGAGAGGAGCACAGGGAGTGACCTGGAGGTGCCTGAGCCTGCTGGCTCCCCTCCCAAGTCCCCCTGCCATGGTCACGGCCATGGCTGCATCCAGCACCAAGGTGGCGGCCACCTGGGGCTGCTCCTGGGCTGTCCCTGCCCTGCTGCCCTGCTGCCATGTCCAGGGTTGGGAGGAAAGGCCGCTGGGCTCTGCAAATCTTACTGGTGCTTGGCGATGCCCAAGGTGTCACTGCAGAGGAGGAGGTCCCTCTTCCTCGTTGCATGGCCCTGGCTCACCCGCACACGCTGCCGGAGCAGTGGCTCGCCTGATGCCGGGATGGGCGCGCAAGGCTGCTCGGGCTCAGGCTCGTCCCTGCAGAGCAGACGGCGTCGGGCAGGAGAAAATCGGCTGCTGCACAGTCCGGCTGCTCTGGGCTGTTTCCCGGCCGTGCATGGGGGAGCCTACCTGTTAAAAACAATGAGTTTATCCCCATTAGGATCATAGGGAAGATCCCAATTAAGGAAATTCACACAAATAAAAATGCTAAGTTTATCCCCATTAAGCAGTAACAAAGTCCAGCCCAGAGGGCAGTGAAACCCTCGTTATTTTGCATTTGAGAAGAGCCTGCAGAGTTCATCCCAGTTCGAGAAACAAAAACAGGGCAAAATGGGGATTTTGCTGCAAACGTGAGAACTTGAGTGTTTGGGTGTTTCATCCGGGGGTCGCTCGGGGGGAATAAAATGCTCGAGGCCCAAAGGGATTCGTGGGAAACTGGTAACGGGCGTTTCAACTCTGATTGGGTATCTGGGGAACAGTTGGACTCCATGACCTTAAAGGTCTTTTCCAATGCAAGTTATTTGGGGATTCTAAAACCGGAGGAAACTGGGGGGTAAATTGTGGTGCAGGGGGGAAAAGTGGGGGACGTGTCCCCCCTTGTGGCCCTCATGTCCCTTCCAGGTCCCCTTTGACACCCCACCCCCAGGTCACCTGCCATGTCCCCTCTGTGTCCCCCCCATCCCGTGTGTCACAGAGGCACCACGATAGTTTTAGGCTGACAACAGGGTCCAAAACAAACTTTTATTCTGGTCAAAAAGGTGCAGCAGATTAACCAGTAAAGAACGGGGTTTTAGCTCTCCAAGAACATAAATACAGGTTTGAGTATCAGTTGAGGAAATTATTGGGGTGCAGCAAATAATAACAATGGGGATCCACAGTGTGCATACACGTGGCTCACCAAATACAACGCCAGAGCCCTCCCTGACTCCGGGAAAAGTACACATTTGCCTGAATCTGGCAAGGAATTACTATAAAGAAAATACATGTGATTATATTTAGGCACGGAATCCACTCACTTTGCCTAAGTGAGGAAAAATAAACAGAGTTGGGGTCATGTTGGGTTGGACACCAGTCACGAGTGGGTTCCACAAGTATCCATCTTAGTGCCAGCAGTCCTGGCTGTACATACAGACTGGGGCACGAGATGCTGCAGAGCAGCTCTGCAGAGGGATCTGGGGTTTCTGGTTGATGGCAAGTTGAACATGAGCCAACAGTGTCCCTGGCAGCCAAGAGGGACCCGTGTCCTGGGGTACACCCAGCACAGCATGGCCAGCCGGGCCAGGGGGTGCTTGTCCCGCTCTGCTCGGCAGTGCTGCGGCCTCACCTGGAGCACTGGGTACAGTTCTGGGTGCCGCAGGATAAAAAGGAGATAAAGCCATTGGTGGGTGTCCAGAAGAGGTTGGTGAAGGGTTTGGAGAAGAAGCCATATGAGGAGCAGTTAAAGTTACCACATCAGAAAAACAAAACCACACCACTGAATTCATCTCTCTGCTGCAGCTTTAGTTTTTGGTCCAATGCAAAGAGGTTTTTGTGCAAGAATTTGCCTGATTTGAGTACCCTTTCCTTAAATTCAAGGATTATTTCTCTCATCCTCAAAACTTTTTAAAATACGTGTACATCATGGTTTCAAATAAGTAGTGGTTGGATTATTTTACGAACAATGTATGCATTGCATAATAGATCACAATCCCTCGTTTAATTACCTCATAGATTTTCGCATATCTTGTTAGTTTTTCTACAAGACATTCAGTATTAAATCCCTTTCCTCCAGAAATCCGCGCTGTGTCTGCAGCGACTTGGTTTGCGATGTTGCCAGTGAAGGCCATCGCAATGGAAGCTAAGCAGGAGCTCCTGTGTCAGAGCTTCAGCTGGGAGGGAGTGTGGGGGCTGTAGAACTCCACTGTGAGAGAAGAGCTTCTTCTGGTTCATGGATGCTGAGGACCTGGGATGTGTCTAGTTTGGAGAGATGGAGGCTGAGAGGCGACCTCGTTGCTCTCTACAGCTTCCGCGGAGGGAAAATGGAGAGGGAGCTGCTGATCCCTTCTTCCCGGCAGCCAATAGCAGAAGGCTCAAAGCTGCATCCATCCCTCAGGGGAGCTTTGGACTTGACAAGAGGAAAGATTTCTTTCCCAAGAGGGTGGTCAAACAGGGTGGAACAGGGCTCCAGGAACCCAGCACTAACAGAAGGCATTGAATAACTGGAAGCGTGCCCCATCTTCGGCACTTGCTCCGTCACCTTGTTTAAGTTGTTTAGTCTAGGTGGTTATTTTAGCTTGGTTGTTTCAGGCGGTTTTAGGCTTTATGAGGTGACTTTGAAGTTGTTTGAGGTTGTTCCTTTAGCATGATTAAGGTGGGTCTGTTTAGATGTCTTCAGCTTGTTTGGCTCAGCGTTGCCAAAGGTTGTTTGAGGAATGCTGGTTTATGGAGTTTGAGGTTGTTTTCGGTAGGATTTTTTTATGTCATTTGTTTTAGGTAGGTTTGTTTGAGGGTGTTGAGGTTGCTTTATTTGGTTTGGTTTAGGTTGGTTGAGGTAATTTGTTGTAGATGGTTTCAGGTGCTTTTTAGGTTGTTGGTGGCTGATTGTTTGAAGTTTTTGAAGGCAGATTGAGATTGGTTTAGGTTCTCGAAGGTTGATTGTTTTCAGCTGTTTAAGGTTGGCTTAGGTTAGTTGTTCTATGCTGGTTTGGGTAGGCTGTCCTAGCTAAGTTTCGGGCCACCTCGTGGAGCAGCAGGCACCCAGCCCAAATGGCCCAAAGAAGCCGCGGCAAGTGGGCCATGCTCAGTGCTGCAGAGGAAGGCAAAAAAACCCCAGAGACACTTGGTGTCCCACATGGGGGGAAAAAAAAGCCTTCCTCCCCCCAGCTGCAGGGCATGAGAGGCCATCTTCCTGGTGCTTGAGCAGCAGGTAGGAAGTGAGCCAAAAGGGCCCAGAGGAGCTCTGAAAAGTGGTCATGCTCAATGCTGCAGAGGAAGGCAAAAAACCCCCGGGGACCAGTGCCAATCTGCCCCGGGAGAAAAAATTCCTTCCTGACCCCAGTGCTGGCGATCGGCTGTTCCCTGAGCATGTGAGCCAGACCGGGCTCCTTGTCCCACAAGCTGCTCACGCCTCCCAGGAGCTGCGCAAGCCCTATCCTCCCTTGAGCTGGAGCCATCTCGGGGACTTCCCAGAGTGCCCAAATGCCTCTGACCTGATGGACCTTGGGGGCGAGAATCCTTCCTGTGCCTGGTGGGACACCAGTGGGTGCACCAAAGCACTGCAACCCCTTGCAAGCCCTCTGTATCCTATGTCTGATGGCTCCTGAGCCTGTCTGCGCATGGGATGAAGATGGTGAGCTCTGCAGTGCTCTTCAAGAAGGCATTCCCTTTGTCTTGTCCCACTGCTATGCACCTGAAGAGGCTTGCCAGCCAGCCAGCCAGCCCGCCAGCCATCACATAAGCTTGGAAGGTGGCCCTGGCAGTCCCTGTGCCATTCCTTCCCAATGCAGCAAGTGATACGTGATGCTACGCTGTCGCTGATGGTGAGGTTGTCTGCTTGGGAAGAAGTCTTGAATGGTTTTGTGCTGTTGACCCTATCTTTGCTTGCACTCGATGGCTCTTTTCCTCCTTTGGCTTTCATCCTTGATATCTTGCTTGAGGGTCATGCCAGCCCTCTCAGGCTTGGTCTTGCTCCTTGCAGCTGTTGTCTTCTTCTGTAGGCCCTCCGTGATCCTAACCAACTACGTAGTCTTGGTTTGCTTTCATCCCAGCTGGACTTGATCTTTCCTGAAGCCGAGGAATGAGAAATGTCCATAGTCGTCCAGGCGAGTTCTCAGCGGGGCTTTGCACCAGGCTTGCCTTTCCTCTGGCAATGCCTTGTCTGACACACCAGAATGCATTTGCCTGTATCACATTTGTGGCTCGCAGTCGGGCTGTGACCTACTTGTGCCTGCAGGAGCATTTTCCTACTCTGCTGTGTGCAAGCAGTGCCGGAAACTCCTGGTGCTCCACGTGACGCTGTATTCCCTATTTCTAGGCTGTAGATCTTCAGGCGGGCCTTCTTGATGTAGGGGATTTCTCCTGTGTCAGAGCTTCAGCTGGGAGGGAGTGTGGGGGCTGTAGAACTCCACTGTGAGAGAAGAGCTTCTTCTGGTTCATGGATGCTGAGGACCTGGGATGTGTCTGGTTTGGAGAGGGAGCTGCTGATCTTTTCTTCCCGGCAGCCAATAGCAGAAGGCTCAAAGCTGCATCCCCATCCATCAGGGGAGCTTTGGACTTGACAAGAGGAAAGTTTTCTTTCCCAAGAGGGTGGTCAAACAGGGTGGAACAGGGCTCCCGGAGCCCAGGTGGGCGATGCCCCATGCCTGTCAGTGTTGAAGAGGCATTTGGACGATGCCCTTAATACCATGTTTCAACTTTTGGCCAGCCCCGAAGTGGTCAGGCCTTTGGACTAGATGATGACTGTAGGTCCCTTCCAGCTGAAGTCTTCTCTCCTCTCCTTCTGCTCCTACCTCCTCCTTTCCCTAGCAGTAGCAGACACTGAGGAAATTTCGGATGTCGTTGCTTCCCATCCCTGCACTAACAGAAGGCATTGAATAACCTGAAGCGTGCCCCATCTTCGGCACTTGCTCCGTCACCTTGTGGCAAGGAGGCACGTAGCTTCTGATGCGGGTGAGAGCCCTAGGCCCCCTTGCAACATCTGGGCATCCCACTTCTTAGAGCTACTGCCCCTGGCTCTGCAGGGCATGATGATGGTGAGCTCTGCAGTGCTCCTCAAGAAGGACTTCCCTTGGTCCTGCCACTGCTACCCAGTGGAAAAGGATTTCCAGGCATCAGATGAGTTTGGGAAGTGGCCCTGCCAGGAGATTGTCTTGCAGTGGAGAACCTCCCGTAGCTTCATCCAAGGTCTTCCTCCCTCAGCCGCTGCCCTGGGATTCCGCCAGCCAGCTCCCCAAGTGCTTCGTCTGGCATGTGTTTGGGCTGCCCTCGGGCCAGCTCTGGCGGTGGACACGGGGGGCTGCTCCTTTTTATCCTGCCCGGGGCATTGTGACCTCAGCGTTGCCGGGTGCTGGCATTGTGACATGGGGGTGACAGAGCCTCCGTGTGCAGCCCCGCCCGCCGCCCCTGCGCCCAGCGCCCTTTGGAAGAAGCCTTTGGGGTGCTGGGGGGCCCCGGATCAGTCCCCGTGCCTACGAGATAGGGGACTAATCAACCTAATCGTGTCCCTTTTTGGCAAAAATACAGTGCGGGTTTGTTGCCGGTCCAGCCTTCCTTCCAGTAGCGATACTGCCCGTGACCACCTCCCGTTCGATTCCACGAAGGTGCCTTGTGTCTGGCACCTGGGGCAATGTCTCGCTCTGTTTTGACTTTCTCTTCCTTAGACAGCTCCCGCCTCAGTGGGTGTTTTGGCACCGATGGGTTTGGGGACCCAGCGGGTTTTCTCTCCTTGGCTGTTTAACACTGGGACCTTCCTACCCGTGCCCTCTGACCGTGGCTTCCACAGCGAAGTGTTGGCTCTGGGCCAGTTTGCAAATCAGGCCTTCTCGTGCAGCTCTGCACAGTATGTGATGGGGAGAAGGTAACAGTGCAATCTTTTTCACGCATGCAGTCCAGTGACGCATTTTGTTTACAACCATGATAGGGCTTGTAAACCACCATTGCGCTCTCTCTAGATCGTGCTTTGGAGGGCTTGCTTTTGCTGGAAGCAGCCGCTAATGACTGGATAGTTAAGAAACAGTCTGCCCTGGACAGACACAGAGAGTTTTCTAATGGACACAATGTTGCTATCTTGCTGCTTTTCCTGCGAATTGCAGGTGGCATCTTGAATAAAAAGGTGAAGCTTGATTGCGTTGGGTTTAGTGTGACTTGTGCAGGAGCGAGGCTGATGAGAACAGGCCCGTGTGTGCGTGCGATCCCACCCGTCTCTGTGCCGGCAGGTTGGGCAGTCCCCCTCATGGCCACCTTCTCACTCTGTGCCTTGTCCACTGTTAGTGCACGAGAGGAGGCAAGAGCCAAGAGGTGCCAAAGCTGGGGAAGTTTTCTGAGGTGAGGTGGCTGCGTGTAGGAGAGAGCCCTGGCAGAGCTCCCAGCTGGGCTGGACCCTTGGAGAACCCAGAGTCCCCGGCAGCTCAGCCGCATCTCGCGGCGCTCAGGGACCCGGCTGCTGCGGGCACGTCTGCTGCCTCCTGGAACATCTCCTTTTCCTCAGTGCAAAGAGGAGAAAGCAACCATTCCTCCAGGGAGCCTGCACTTGGTATGGTGAGCAAGCACAGCAGGGCCGTGGATGTAGCCACAAGTGCTGTTGACAATCCCTAAGCGAGCACCTATTTCGAAGGCACGGAAGGAAGTGTTTGGAAGTCTACTTCTGCCAGGGTCCTGGGGGTGCTCCTAGGCCTCAGCGGCTGGGACCGGCCTCCCCTGGGACCCCCACCCACAGCCACCGTCTCCTGCCAAGGGCCCAGCTCAACATGGGGCCTTGGGTCCCTGCCTGAGCCATGGTGTAGGTGTGTGTGCCCATCTGCGCCCTGCAGAGAGCTGCTCTCCTGGATGGAGCCCTCAGGGCTCGGTCAGGGCTTGCCCTGCAGAAGTCCAGGCTCCCAAGAGAGCAGAACTTGCTCACCACGAATCGAGCAACAATGAGACTACTGTTTCCCAGAAATGCCAGGGGGCTTTTGGCTCCAAGAAGACTTTCAAGGACGCAAAACACAAAGAAAAAATGTGGGACCAGGGTTTAGTTTCTTTAATGTAGTTCTATTTTGTTGTTCATTTGTGTTTGATGGTAGGTAGGCTGACGGTTGCAGGTTGGCTGCTTGGTTTAGGCGGGGTTGTTTAGGCTGGTCGGTTGAGGTTTGGTTGAGGGTGGTTTTGGTTGGTTTTAGATTGCATTTGGTTGCTTTGGCTGTGAGAGCAATCTGTCTGCGACCCGTGTCACGCCATTGATCGGCCAGGGTTGATTGGGCTGATCTGGCCGGCTAGGCAGGTGTCCCCTTCCTCCCTCCCTGCTCCCTGCGTGTCCTTCCCGAAGCTAGGTGGTAAAGTCCAAGAGGATGAGCTTCCCAGTTGGAGGGGTACCATTCATGGGTCAAGAGTATAGAGCAGCTGCACTCCCCTTCTAGAAGTTGCAATGAAGCTCAAGGTGCATTTGTAGGAGAACCTGGCTGGGGTAGCGGAGCTTCCAAGACTGCAGACACATCCAAGTGAGGCACTGCATGGGGTAGGGCGGGGTTTGGGTTGGTTGGGTGTTTTTGGTCATGTAGGCTTTTTGGGGTGTTTTAGCTTGTTTGTCGAAGTGTTGGCTGGTTGAGACTGTTTTTTATCTTGGTTGTTTTAGGTTGGGTTTGGTGGTTCTATTTCGGCTTAGGTGATTTGCTTTAGGTGATTTTGTTCAGGTTGCTTGTGTTGTTTGGTTTCCTATTTTGGGGGTTGGTTTAAGTTGTTTAGTCTAGGTGGTTATTTTAGCTTGGTTGTTTCAGGCGGTTTTAGTCTTTATGAGGTGGCTTTGAAGTTGTTTGAGATTGTTGCTTTAGGTTGATTAAGGTGGGTCTGTTTAGATGTCTTCAGCTTGTTTGGATCAGGGTTGCCGAAGGTTGTTTGAGGAATGCTGGTTTATGTAGTTTGAGGTTGTTTTCGGTAGGATTTTTTAGGTCATTGGTTTTAGGTAGGTTTGTTTGAGGGTGTTGAGGTTGCTTTATTTGGTTTGGTTTAGGTTGGTTGAGGTAATTTGTTGTAGATGGTTTCAGGTGCTTTTTAGGTTGTTGGTGGCTGTTTGAAGTTTTTGAAGGCAGATTGAGATTGGTTTAAGTTCTCGAAGGTTGATTGTTTTCAGCTGTTTAAGGTTGGCTTAAGTTAGTTGTTCTATGCTGGTTTAGGTAGGCAGTCCTAGCTAAGTTTCGGGCCACCTCGTGGAGCAGCAGGCACCCAGCCCAAATGGCCTAAAGAAGCCGCGGCAAGTGGGCCATGCTCAATGCTGCAGAGGAAGGCAAAAAACCCCCAGAGACACTTGGTGTCCCACATGGGGGGAAAAAAAAGCCTTCCTCCCCCCAGCTGCAGGGCACGAGAGGCCATCTTCCTGGTGCTTGAGCAGCAGGTAGGAAGTGAGCCAAAAGGGCCCAGAGGAGCTCTGAAAAGTGGTCATGCTCAATGCTGCAGAGGAAGGCAAAAAACCCCCGGGGACCAGTGCCAATCTGCCCCGGGAGAAAAAATTCCTTCCTGACCCCAGTGCTGGCGATCGGCTGTTCCCTGAGCATGTGAGCCAGACCGGGCTCCTTGTCCCACAAGCTGCTCACGCCTCCCAGGAGCTGCGCAAGCCCTATCCTCCCTTGAGCTGGAGCCATCTCGGGGACTTCCCAGAGTGCCCAAATGCCTCTGACCTGATGGACCTTGGGGGCGAGAATCCTTCCTGTGCCTGGTGGGACACCAGTGGGTGCTCCAAAGCACTGCAACCCCTTGCAAGCCCTCTGTATCCTATTTCTGATGGCTCCTGAGCCTGTCTGCGCATGGGATGAAGATGGTGAGCTCTGCAGTGCTCTTCAAGAAGGCATTCCCTTTGTCTTGTCCCACTGCTATGCACCTGAAGAGGCTTGCCAGCCAGCCAGCCTGCCAGCCATCACATAAGCTTGAAAGGTGGCCCTGGCAGTCCCTGTGCCATTCCTTCCCAATGCAGCAAGTGATACGTGATGCTACGCTGTCGTTGATGGTGAGGTTGTCTGCTTGGGAAGAAGTCTTGAATGGTTTTGTGCTGTTGACCCTATCTTTGCTTGCACTCGATGGCTCTTTTCCTCCTTTGGCTTTCATCCTTGATATCTTGCTTGAGGGTCATGCCAGCCCTCTCAGGCTTGGTCTTGCTCCTTGCAGCTGTTGTCTTCTTCTGTAGGCCCTCCGTGATCCTAACCAACTACGTAGTCTTGGTTTGCTTTCATCCCAGCTGGACTTGATCTTTCCTGAAGCCGAGGAATGAGAAATGTCCATAGTCGTCCAGGCGAGTTCTCAGCGGGGCTTTGCACCAGGCTTGCCTTTCCTCTGGCAATGCCTTGTCTGACACACCAGAATGCATTTGCCTGTATCACATTTGTGGCTCGCAGTCGGGCTGTGACCTACTTGTGCCTGCAGGAGCATTTTCCTACTCTGCTGTGTGCAAGCAGTGCCGGAAACTCCTGGTGCTCCACGTGACGCTGTATTCCCTATTTCTAGGCTGTAGATCTTCAGGCGAGCTTTCTTGATGTAGGGGATTTCTCCTGTGTCAGAGCTTCAGCTGGGAGGGAGTGTGGGGGCTGTAGAACTCCACTGTGAGAGAAGAGCTTCTTCTGGTTCATGGATGCTGAGGACCTGGGATGTGTCTAGTTTGGAGAGATGGAGGCTGAGAGGCGACCTCGTTGCTCTCTACAGCTTCCGCGGAGGGAAAATGGAGAGGGAGCTGCTGATCCCTTCTTCCCGGCAGCCAATAGCAGAAGGCTCAAAGCTGCATCCATCCATCAGGGGAGCTTTGGACTTGACAAGAGGAAAGTTTTCTTTCCCAAGAGGGTGGTCGAACAGGGTGGAACAGGGCTCCCGGAGCCCAGGTGGGCGATGCCCCATGCCTGTCAGTGTTGAAGAGGCATTTGGACGATGCCCTTAATACCATGTTTCAACTTTTGGCCAGCCCCGAAGTGGTCAGGCCTTTGGACTAGATGATGACTGTAGGTCCCTTCCAGCTGAAGTCTTCTCTCCTCTCCTTCTGCTCCTACCTCCTCCTTTCCCTAGCAGTAGCAGACACTGAGGAAATTTCGGATGTCATTGCTTCCCATCCCTGCACTAACAGAAGGCATTGAATAACCTGAAGCGTGCCCCATCTTCGGCACTTGCTCCGTCACCTTGTGGCAAGGAGGCACGTAGCTTCTGATGCGGGTGAGAGCCCTAGGCCCCCTTGCAACATCTGGGCATCCCACTTCTTAGAGCTACTGCCCCTGGCTCTGCAGGGCATGATGATGGTGAGCTCTGCAGTGCTCCTCAAGAAGGACTTCCCTTGGTCCTGCCACTGCTACCCAGTGGAAAAGGATTTCCATGCATCAGATGAGTTTGGGAAGTGGCCCTGCCAGGAGATTGTCTTGCAGTGGAGAACCTCCCGTAGCTTCATCCAAGGTCTTCCTCCCTCAGCCGCTGCCCTGGGATTCCGCCAGCCAGCTCCCCAAGTGCTTCGTCTGGGATGTGTTTGGGCTGCCCCCGGGCCAGCTCTGGCGGTGGACACGGGGGGCTGCTCCTTTTTATCCTGCCCGGGGCATTGTGACCTCAGCGTTGCCGGGTGCTGGCATTGTGACATGGGGGTGACAGAGCCCCCGTGTGCAGCCCCGCCCTCCGCCCCTGCGCCCAGCGCCCTTTGGAAGAAGCCTTTGGGGTGCTGGGGGGCCCCGGATCAGTCCCCGTGCCTACGAGATAGGGGACTAATCAACCTAATCGTGTCCCTTTTTGGCAAAAATACAGTGCGGGTTTGTTGCCGGTCCAGCCTTCCTTCCAGTAGCGATACTGCCCGTGACCACCTCCCGTTCGATTCCACGAAGGTGCCTTGTGTCTGGCACCTGGGGCAATGTCTCGCTCTGTTTTGACTTTCTCTTCCTTAGACAGCTCCCGCCTCAGTGGGTGTTTTGGCACCGATGGGTTTGGGGACCCAGCGGGTTTTCTCTCCTTGGCTGTTTAACACTGGGACCCTCCTACCCGTGCCCTCTGACCGTGGCTTCCACAGCGAAGTGTTGGCTCTGGGCCAGTTTGCAAATCAGCCCTTCTTGTGCAGCTCTGGACAGTATGTGATGGGGAGAAGGTAACAGTGCAATCTTTTTCACGCATGCAGTCCAGTGACGCATTTTGTTTACAACCATGATAGGGCTTGTAAACCACCATTGCGCTCTCTCTAGATCGTGCTTTGGAGGGCTTGCTTTTGCTGGAAGCAGCCGCTAATGACTGGATAGTTAAGAAACAGTCTGCCCTGGACA
Source organism: Streptopelia decaocto (assembly GCF_964273445.1). Lineage (NCBI taxonomy): Eukaryota > Metazoa > Chordata > Aves > Columbiformes > Columbidae > Streptopelia > Streptopelia decaocto. The sequence continues at coordinate 14,945 of NW_028117175.1, read as the reverse complement.
GACACAGAGAGTTTTCTAATGGACACAATGTTGCTATCTTGCTGCTTTTCCTGCGAATTGCAGGTGGCATCTTGAATAAAAAGGTGAAGCTTGATTGCGTTGGGTTTAGTGTGACTTGTGCAGGAGCGAGGCTGATGAGAACAGGCCCGTGTGTGCGTGCGATCCCACCCGTCTCTGTGCCGGCAGGTTGGGCAGTCCCCCTCATGGCCACCTTTTCACTCTGTGCCTTGTCCACTGTTAGTGCACGAGAGGAGGCAAGAGCCAAGAGGTGCCAAAGCTGGGGAAGTTTTCTGAGGTGAGGTGGCTGTGTGTAGGAGAGAGCCCTGGCAGAGCTCCCAGCTGGGCTGGACCCTTGGAGAACCCGGAGTCCCCGGCAGCTCAGCCGCATCTCGCGGCGCTCAGGGACCCGGCTGCTGCGGGCACGTCTGCTGCCTCCTGGAACATCTCCTTTTCCTCAGTGCAAAGAGGAGAAAGCAACCATTCCTCCAGGGAGCCTGCACTTGGTATGGTGAGCAAGCACAACAGGGCCGTGGATGTAGCCACAAGTGCTGTTGACAATCCCTAAGCGAGCACCTCTTTTGAAGGCACGGAAGGAAGTGTTTGGAAGTCTACTTCTGCCAGGGTCCTGGGGTGCTCCTAGGCCTCAGCGAAGGCCATCGCAATGGAAGCTCAGCAGGGGCTCCTTGGCTAGCGCCCACCTCCCAGGCGACTCTTTGGGAGCCGTCCTGGCCAGCTCCAGCTCCAGCGCCATCACGTCCGGCAGGAAAGACACTGCCTGGAGCCACGAGCGATGCCACAATCCAGGTTAACGTTGCCTGCTTAAAATGCTGTGACATGTGAGAAGAACATGCTCTTATTAGTTTCTGGATGTGCAAATTCAGCATACTCAGGAAATGCTCCTTGGGGAGTTGTACAGGATTTGGATCAGGCTTTCATAGCTGTATGTTGAATCAGACTTTGCAGGTTTTAATTCTAAGATCCACTTAGTCACAGGGATTATGTACTGAATTGTGAAGCTCTGCTTTACTTTTCATGAGACCTGTATTTCACTTGCTGTTTATTCAAATTGCTTTAACCACGGCAAGCAGCGTGACTGGCAATGTATTCCATGAGTGCTGATACTGTGAGTCTTGTTTCACGAACGTCAGGGAGGTTTTTTCCTTCCCAGAAAATCCCTGTTCATTGGAACTGAAGAATTTAAGTATGTCCAGACAGCACATGAGTTTCAGGGTTTGGGGCAGAGTGTTCTTTGTGATTTTACTGTGCTCATCAGCAAGGTATTGAAGAATCCCGGGAGTTGCTGCACAACCCAAGCAGTGGCAGAAATATAATAAATCACAGGTCCTAAATATTAAGGAACGGCCTTGGGAATTCACCCATAGTCCATCTGGTATGAAAACATAGCTTTTTGAGATATTTATCTTTATATCCAGCAGGATGGGGGAGAGAATCAGAAGACTTAAAGTGATAAAACTCAGTGGCTGACAGTTTAATCAGGAAAGTAAAAGCCACGTACACAAGCAAACTGGCCCTGGCACCACTGGCACTGCCACTGGCACTGCAACCGGCACCTCTGTCCCTGTGCTGTGCTCCTCTCCTGTGGGGAGCCGGGCTGCCTTGGTTGCAAAGCCCTGTCTGTCTGTCTGTCTGTCACTCTCTCTGACTTGGTATTTTGAGAAAGACATATTTGACCTTTTTAATGATGCTGATATCTGTGGATTACTAAACACTTATTTTAGGTGGACTAGATCTTCCTTTGGGGGTAGAATGTGGTTTTCTAGATGGGATGCACTGTCATTTTCTCTAATTCTGAAAGAAGTACTTAGCCATGTACTTCACGTACTTGAAATAATGTATTTAGACTTCTCCATTTTAAACTGTATCAGACCATCCTAGGTAAACATATGTTTTAATAACTTTATTTATCAAAATGTTTTGCAGGGCCAAACCTGATTTCTAGTAAGCAGGATTATGTGTTTCATTCAGCGCATTAAGTTGGTATGCATGATATTATCAGTGCTTTTGCAGAAAAGATGGGTAGTGTGGTAATGGTAAATCACACTTGTGATAGCAGAAACTGTGATTTCACATGGGTAGCCAGCAGCAACCAGCAACTCAGCTGAGTCAGTTTAAAGGATCACAGATGTGTCATTTGTGAAATGTTCTCTAATTTAACTGTATCTGCTAAAAATCCGTTCTTTCTTTGAAATCTTTAGCAATCGTATTAGAAAAAAACTTGTAGATTGTCTCTGTGCCTCACTGTGTTAAATTGAAGTCAGGAGGAGTGGGAAGAAAGTACACCACAAATATAATAATGTGGATTCTTTTCTCAGAATTCTTGTTGAATATTTCCCTCCTAAGTGTTTTGACTTTTCAGTAAGTTTATATGTTTTGGAATTTCAGCTGCCTAGTGGATGAAGGGAAGGCAGTAGATGTAGTTTTTCTGGATTTTAGTAAAGCTTTTGAAACTGTCCCTCACAGCACACTTCTGGACAAGCTGTCCAGCTGTGAGATGAGCAGATACGCAGTGTGCTGGGTGAAGAGCTGGGTGAATGGCAGGGCTCAAAATGTTGCAGTGGATGGTGCTACATCTGGCTAGAGACAAGCCACCAGGGATGTTCCTCAGGACTCAGTTCTAGGGCCAGGTCTGTCCAATATTTTTATCAATAATCTGGATGCAGGAATTTAATGCACCATTAGCAAATTTTCTCATAATACCATCCTTGGAGGTGCTGATGACTATCCTGAGGGACAAGGAGCCTTGCAGAACGATCTAGATAGATTGGAGCATTAGGCAATGATCAATGGCATAAAATCTAACAAGTCCACATGCTGGATTCTGCACCTAGGATAAAGTAATGCCAAGCACAAGTATAAATGGGGAGAGGATTGGCTGGAGAGCAGCCCTGCAGAAAGGAGCCTTGGGGCGCTGGTTGACAGGAGGCTCAACAAGAGTCAGCAGTGTGTGCCCTGGCAGCCAAGAGTGCAAATCCCGTCCTGGGGTACATCAAACAGAGCAGAACCAACCGCTCAAAGGAGGTGATTATCCTGCTGTATTCAGAGTTGGTGTGGCCTCACCTTGAGTGCTGTGTGCAGTTCTGGGCCCCACAATTTGACAAGGATGTTGAAGTATTCCAATGTGTCCAGAGAGCAACAAAGCTGGTGAACGACCAGAAGGCATGTCCTCTGAGGAGTGGCTGAGGAATCTGGATTTCTCTAGTTTGGAGAGAAGGAAGCTGATGAGCAACCTCATTGCCCTCTAAAAGTTCCTGAGGAGGGAAGTGTATAGGGAAGTGCTGATCTCTTGTCCCTGGTCTCCGGTGACAGGACATGTGTGAATGGTGCAAACCTGGGTCAGAGGAAGTTCAGACTTGACCCTCTACTGAGAGTGTGGTCAAATACTGGAACAGACTTCTGAACGATAGGATGAGGGGGAATGGGCACAGCATAGGAGGTCCCATCTGAATATTAGGAAAAACTTCTTTACTGTGAGGAACAGGCTGCCCAGAGAGGTTGTGGAGTCTCCTTCTCTGGAGACATTCAAAGCCCGCCTGGACACCTTCCTGTGTGATCTGCTCTGGGTGAACCTGCTTTAGCAGGTGGGTTGGGCTAGATGATCTCCAGAGGTCCCTTTCAAGCCCAACCATTCTGTGATTCTGTGACAGCTGATTGATGCCCCAAGCCTCAGTATTCAAGAGGCATTTGGACAATGCACTTACTACCATGTTTTAACTTTAGATCAGCCTTGAATTGGTCATGCAGTGGGACTAGATGGTCATTATAGGTCCCTTACAACTGAACTATAGCTCACTTCCCTTCTCTCCTTTCTCCTCCTTTCCCTAGCAGGGGGAAGCTGCAAAGCCCCCCCACCACAGCCCACCCCAGCACCCTTTGCAGGAAGCCTTTGAGGTCCTGGCCCCAAGGCAGTCCTGGTGCCCAAGAGTTCCAGGGGGCTGTCCCTGCCCTTGGTGGCCACGTGCTGGGCACAGCTGCTGGCTGTCCCTGATGCCTTCTCTGCCATTTAGCTCTCCAGGACAAACCTCCTGCTCTTCTCTCCAGTCATGGCAGAAACCAGCCCTGCAACCAAGAGAAGACCCCTGGTAGCTGTCCCCTGTCTGCACCAGAGCTGATGTCCATGAGGCCCCACAGCCAGGAGGACCAGGGTCACAAAGCCTTTTCTGAGGGGATAACAGGATGGTTTCAACCACCGCAGCATGGAGAAAATCCCAAGTGTAACCAGAGCCATAGGCTGGGCTGGACAGTGCCAATAGACCGCCATGGAAATAAGACTCGCTTTGAAAAACAAGCGAGCGGAGGTGGCACTGGTGTGCTGGAAAGGTCAATCATGTTCAGACCTAGAACATTTGGATCCATTCCCAAAGCACAGTCAGGCAAACGATGACTCTTCCCAAATGAGCAAAAATAGTCCATTGCTGCTATTGCAGTCATGTTTCCTTTTCCTGCCCAAACCAAGATCCACAGTTGGCCATCCCTACAGGGGATGCAAAATGCACTTCAGCCGCAGGGTAAACCTTCCACACCTCATGTGTGACTTGCACCTTTCTCAGAGTTCTTTGCCTACCTTGATTGGTGGGAAGAGGTTCAGAACTTATGGAAAGCCTTTAAGAGATACTCTTTTGAGTACTGAAAGAGTAAGGAAGCTACTGCCATTTTGGACATTTGCGTCAAAACTCATACACACATGGGATGGTGTGTGGTGTGTGACATGGATTTCTTTTTCTCATTGTTTTCCTTTTAAGTAATGCCTGAGATCTTTGCTTTGGAAAAAAACATACCTAAACAAAAGAATCTGAGAACAAAAGTCCTGATCAGAGAGAAGGTCCATCTGGCCCAAGACTCAGTCTCCAAAGCTGCCAGCCATCCATGTCTACAGGGTCTTGGAGGTGCTCAAAGGCCTTAGTGGCTGCGACCGGCCTCCCTGGGGACCATCTCCTGCAGGGGCCCAGGGGATGTGTCTCAGCTCAGCCTGAGACCTCTGGTGCCTGCCTGAGCCATGTTGTAGGTGTGTGTGCCTGTCTCTGCCCCCTCTCCTGGACAGGCCTGGCCCCTGCACTGCAGACAGCGGCTTCCTGGATGGAGCCCTCAGGCCTGGGTCAGAGCTCATCATGCTCCAGGCACAACTACTGAGCACAACGATGCTGTGCTGTGCTGCTCTATTTTCTACAGTCACAATGAGTCCAATAAAGATGTGACTGTTCAACTGAAATGCCAGAGAGGTTTTAGATCCAAAAAATATTTCAGGGACACATACACAAAGGATACAACTGGAAGCAGAATTTTATTTTATTTTTTTATTTGTATTTATATTTATTTTATTAAAATTACAAATTTTAATAGAAGAAGGAGAAGGAGGAGAGCTGGCTTCTCCTGCAAACTTGCCCTGGGAGAAAGAACCCGAGAAAGCCAGGGCACGAGTGGTGCCTTGCAGGGCAAGAGCAGTGGGCATGAACTGAGCCAAAAGGGCCCAGAGGAGCTCTGACAGAAGGTCATGCTCAATGCTGCAGAGGAAGGCAAAAAAACCCCGGGGACCAGGGCCCATCTGCCCCGGGGGATAATTCCTTCCTGACCCCAACACTGGCGATCGGCTGTCCCCTGAGCATTTGAGCAAGACCTGGCTCCTCAACACACAGGCTGGTCATGCATCCCAGGAGAACACAGAATAACAGAATGATAGAATGATAGGGGTATGATCTCTTCTCTCTCTTCTCTTCTCTTCTCTTCTCTTCTCTTCTCTTCTCTTCTCTTCTCTTCTCTTCTCTTCTCTTCTCTTCTCTTCTCTTCTCTTCTCTTCTCTTCTCTTCTCTTCTCTTCTCTTCTCCTCTTCTCCTCTCCTCTCCTCTCCTCTCCTCTCCTCTCCTCTCCTCTCCTCTCCTCTCCTCTCCTCTCCTCTCCTCTCCTCTCCTCTCCTCTCCTCTCCTCTCCTCTCCTCTCCTCTCCTCTCCTCTCCTCTCCTCTCCTCTCCTCTCCTCTCCTCTCCTCTCCTCTCCTCTCCTCTCCTCTCCTCTTCTCTTCTCTTCTCTTCTCTTCTCTTCTTTTTCTCTCTCTTCTCCTCTTTCTTCACCTCTTCCCTCTCCCTCTCCCTCTCCCTCTTCCTCATCTCTCTCCCTCTTTTTCTTCCCCCTCCTTTCACTAGCAGTACATGCTGACGAAATCCCTGACAAACACTTGTAACCTTGCCCAGCTTAGCCATTCACTCCATCACCTTGTGGGAAGGATGCATGTACCTCCTGGTGGTGGTGAGTGCACTGGGCCCCCTACAAACCACTCTGCATTCCCCTTCCTACAGCTGCTGACCCTAGCTGCCCAGTCCATGAGGACGGTGAGCTCTGCACTGCTCCTCAAGAAGTCATTCCCTTGAGTTTGCTAATGATATCCAGCTGAAAAGGATGTTCATCCATCAGATGAACTTGGAACGCGGCCCTGCTGGGAGATGGTCTTGCAGCGGAGAAACTCCAGCTGCCTCATTCAGGTCTTCTCCTTCAGCCCCTGTCAAGGGATTCCACCGGCTCCTCAAGGACTTCCTCTCCAATGTCTTCAGGCTGCCTCCAGGCCAGCTCTGGCAGCAGACACGGGAGGCTGCTCCCTTTTATACTGTCCCGGGGCATTGTGAGCTCAGCATTGCTGGCTGGTCACACTGTGACACGGAGGTGACATGGGCCCCCAGTGTCCCACCCCGTCTGCTGCCCATGCACCCAGCACTCCTTGGAGGAAGGACTTTGGGGTGTTGCTGGCCCCGAGGCTGCCTCCAGGCCAGCTCTGGCAGCAGACACGGGACGCTGCTCCCTTTTATACTGCCCCAGGGCATTGTGACCTCAGCATTGCCCCGTGGTCGCATTGTGACATGGAGGTGACATGGGCCCCCAGTGTCCCACCCCACCCACTGCCCATCCACCCAGCACTCTTTGGAGGAAGGACTTCGGGGTGCTGCTGGCCCCGAGGCTCTCCTTGTGCCCAGGAGGCCCAGGCGGCTGTACCTGCTCTTGGTGGTCACGCACTGGGCATGGCTGAAACCACCTGGGAATGGCGGTGCCATGAAATTACTGAGGAGGTTATTCAGATACAAAGGAACTTCTTCTCTTTTCCTGTAACGTTACTAAAAGAAACTATGAAAAGCAGTCCTCTAGTACATGCTGGTAATGAATTGCTCTGCAAAAGTGCTGCCATGCCTGCAGGAACCTGCCAGCCTACATCTATTCCATTAAAGAATCTCAGGATTTTGGTGCCAGCTCCATGTGAAGTCAGGGGCCCTTGCACCTCTCCAGCTGTAGCTCTGATGGATCATCAGGCAGAGTGAGGCTAGAGGCGAATTCCCTTGCCAGGAGCGCCCCCTGCCCAGAGGGCTGTTAGGAGAAAGTCTGTCAGGAGCAAGGACTTCATATCTCAGTGCCTACTTTTGCTGCCTTTCTTTTTCCCAATCCACACACATGAACTGGAAGAAAAATGTCAGGAAATCCATGTTGGTAACACCCATATGGCTAACATAAGCTTGCCATTTTAGCCCCAAACTAGAGTCTTCTACAGGAATCCCTTTGCACCACAGGAAGGAGGCAAACTCCATGATTATATCAAACCCATCATATACAAATGAAGAAATCTCAGGGGTAGCATCCCTGCATCCCCCTGGACCCCAGCCTAATTAGACCTGTCACAAGCTCTTTTCTCTGTGGTTTGCATGGTTTAGGTGGCTCGAAAACAGATGGCAATCTTCTCTTTTTTTCTTTGTTGTTTTTTTTTTTTTTTTCCTGGTAAGCTCTTTTTATAGCAATGGGAAGACCACTCATAGCATCATTTTTCTGCTCACGTGTATTATCTAGCACAGTGCAAATCATAGGCTGCTCCCAGTGTTGCCATGTCCTGCTGGAAAACACTCTTAGTGGGGAAAACAAATCCCCAGCCATAGGCTGGGCTGGACAGTGCCAAAAGACCACCATGGCAATAAGACTTGCTTTGAAAAACAAGCGAGCACAGGTGGCACTGGTGTGCTGGAAAGGTCAATCATGTTCAGACGTAGAACATTTGGATCCGTTCCCAAAGCACAGCCAGGCAAATGATGACTCTTCCCAAATGAGCAAAAACAGTCCATTGCTGCTACTGCAGTCTTGATTCCTTTTCTAGCCAAACCAAGATCCACAGTTGGCCATCTGTACAGGGGATGCGAAATGCACTTCAGCCGCAGCGTAAACCTTCCACACCTCATGTGGGACTTGCACCTTTCTCAGAGTTCTTTGCCTACCTCAGTTTGTGGCAAGAGGTTCAGAACTTATGAAAGCCTATAAGAGTTACTCTTTTGAGTACTGAAAGAGTAAGGAAGCTACTGTCACTTTGGACATTTGTGTCATACACACATGGGATAGTGTGTGGTATGTGGTGTGGTGTGTGGCATGGATTTTTTTTTTCTCCTTGTTCTCCTTGTGCTGCTCTATTCTGTACACTCACAATGAGTCCAATAAAGATGTGACTGTTGGACTGAAATGCCAGAGTGGTTTTAGATCCAAAAACTATTTCAGGGACACATACACAAAGGATACAACGGGAAACAGAATTTTATTTTATCTTTTTATTTATATTTATTTTATTACAATTACAATATAGAAATTACAATTACAATATACAAATAGTGTGTGCTCTGTTGTGTGGTGTGTTGTTTGCTCTTTGTTGTGGGTGGTGCTCTGTGTGCTGTGTTTTGTGAAGTGTGTTGTCTGGTGTGTGATATGTTGTGTGTTGTACTGTGTATTGTGTGCTTTTGTGTATTGTGTGGTGTGTGGAATGTTGTGTGTTTTGTTGTGGTATGTTGTGTATGTTGTGGTGGGTTGTGCGTTGTGTGTTGTGTGTTTTTTGTCTTGTGGTGTGTGAAGTGGTTTGTGGTGTGTGTAGTGGTTGTGGTGTGTATTGTGTGGTGTTTTGTGGCACGGTGTGTGGTGTGTTGAGTGTTGTGGTGTGTTGTGCGGTGTGTTGTGTGGTGGGGTATGTGGTGTAGCGTGTGCTGTGGTGTGCCAAGTTGTCTGTTATGTGTGGGGTGGGGTGTGACATGTTCTCTTGCGGTTTTTGCAGTGTGTAGTGTATTCTGTTGTGTGTTGTCATGTTTTGTGTGTCTTGTGTTGTGTTTATGGCATGTGGTGCAGTGTGGGAGGTGTGGTGCACTGTGTGAGCTGTGGTGTGGTGTGTGTTACCTTTTCTTGTGTGGTGTGGGGTTTTTATGTTATGTGGTTTGCTGTGTACTGTGCTCTATGGTGTGCTGTGTGCTCTGTGGTGTCTCGCTTTGCTGTTTAGTGCTGTGTTCTGTTTGTTGGGTTGTGCGTTGGATAGGGTGCTGCATGGTGTCTTCGTGTCTTGTGTGCTGTGTGGCACGATGTGATGTGTGGTGTTGTGTGCTGTGTTGTGTATTGTGTGGTGTTGTATATTGTGTGGTGTATTGTATGTTTGGTGTGGTGTGTCATGTGCTGTTTTGTGGTGTGTGAGGTGCTGTGTGTTGCATTGCATTGTGTGGTGTGCTCTGTGCTGTGGTGGGGCGTTTTGTGTTATGTTTGGTACTGTGTGGTGCTGCAAGAAGTGTGGTGTGGTGTGTGGTGTGTGATGTGTTTTCTGTGGTGTGTTGTGTGGTGTCATATGTGCTCTGGTGTGTAGTGTGTTCTGTAGTGCTACGTGGTGTATGGTGTTGTGGGGTGTGGTATGTGGTGTGTGCTATGTGGGGTGTTGTGTCTTGTTCTTTGGTGTGTGTGTTGTGCAGTGTATGTCTGGTGTTCCATGAGTGTGAAGAGGAAGAAGAAGGAGAAGGAGAAGGAGAAGGAGAAGGAGAAGGAGAAGGAGAAGGAGAAGGGAAGAAGGAGAAGGAGGAGAAGGAGGAGAGCTGGCTCCTGCTGCAAACTTGCCCTGGGAGAAAGAACCCGAGAAAGCCAGGGCACGAGTGGTGCCTTGGAGGGCAAGAGCAGTGGGCATGAACTGAGCCAAAAGGGCCCAGAGGAGCTCTGACAGGTGGTCATGCTCAATGCTGCAGAGGAAGGCAAAAAAACCCCGGGGACCAGCGCCAATCTGCCCCGGGGGAAAATTCCTTCCTGACCCCAACACTGGCGATCGGCTCTTCCCTGAGCATTTGAGCAAGACCTGGCTCCTCGACACACAGGCTGGTCATGCCTCCCAGGAGAACACAGAATAAAAGAATTATAGAATGATAGGATGATGATCTCTTCTCTTCTCTTCTCTTCTCTTCTCTTCTCTTCTCTTCTCTTCTCTTCTCTTCTCTTCTCTTCTCTTCTCTTCTCTTCTCTTCTCTTCTCTTCTTCTCTTCTCTCTCTCTTCTCTCTTCTCTCTTCTCTCCTCTCTTCTCTACTCTCTTCTCTCTTCTCTCTTCTCTCTTCTCTCTTCTCTCTTCTCTTCTCTTCTCTTCTCTTCTCTTCTCTTCTCTTCTCTTCTCTTCTCTTCTCTTCTCTTCTCTTCTCTTCTCTTCTCTTCTCTTCTCTTCTTTCCCTTTCTCTTTCTCTTTCTCTTTCTCTTTCTCTTTCTCTTTCTCTTTCTCTTTCCCTTTTTCTCTCTTGTCCTCTTTCTTCACCTCTTCCCTCTCCCTCTCCCTCTTCCTCTTCTCTCTCCTCTTTTTCTTCCCTTCTTTTCACTAGCAGTACATGCTGACGAAATCCCTGACAAACACTTGTAACCTTGCCCAGCTTACCCATTCGCTCCATCACCTTGTGGGAAGGAGCCATGTACCTTCTGGTGGCCGTGAGAGCACCGGGCCCCCTTCAAACCACTCTGCATTCCACTTCCTACAGCTGCTTACCCTGGCTCCCCAGTCCATGAGGACGGTGAGCTCTGCACTGCTCCTCAAGAAGGCATTCCCTTGATTTTGCTACTGATATCCAGCTGAAAAGGATGTTCATCCATCAGATGAACTTGGTACGTGGCCCTGCTGGGAGATGGTCTTGCAGCGGAGAAACTCCAGCTGCCTCATTCAGGTCTTCTCCTTCAGCCCCTGTCAAGGGATTCCACCGGCTCCTCAAGGACTTCCTCTCCAATGTCTTCAGGCTGCCTCCAGGCCAGCTCTGGCAGCAGACACGGGACGCTGCTCCCTTTTATACTGTCCCAGGGCATTGTGACCTCAGCATTGCTGGCTGGTCACACTGTGACACGGAGGTGACATGGGCCCCCAGTGTCCCACCCCGTCTGCTGCCCATGCACCCAGCACTCCTTGGAGGAAGGACTTTGGGGTGTTGCTGGCCCCGAGGCTGCCTCCAGGCCAGCTCTGGCAGCAGACACGGGACGCTGCTCCCTTTTATACTGCCCCAGGGCATTGTGACCTCAGCATTGCCCGGTGGTCGCATTGTGACATGGAGGTGACATGGGCCCCCAGTGTCCCACCCCACCCACTGCCCATCCACCCAGCACTCTTTGGAGGAAGGACTTCGGGGTGCTGCTGGCCCCGAGGCTGTCCTTCTGTCCAGGAGGCCCAGGTAGCTGTCCGTGCTCTTGGTGGTCATGCACTGGGCATGGCTGAAACCAGCTGGGAATGGCGGTGCCATGAAATTACTGAGGAGGTTATTCAGATACAAAGGAACTTCTTCTCTTTTCCTTTAACGTTACTAAATGAAACTATGAAAAACAATCCTCTAGTACATGCTGGTAATGAATTGCTCTGCAAAAGTGCTGCCATGGCTGCAGGAACCTGCCAGCCTACGTCTATTCCATTCAAGAATCTCAGCATTTTGGTGCCAGCTCCATGTGAAGCCAGGGGCCCTCGCACCTCTCCAGCCGTAGCTCTGATGGATCATCAGGCAGAGTGAGGCTAGAGGCGAATTCCCTTGCCAGGAGCGCCCCCTGTCTAGAGGGCTGTTAGGAGAAAGTCTGTCAGGAGCAAGGACTTCATATCTCAGTGCCTACTTCTGCTGCCTTTTTTTTTCCCAATCCACACACATGAACTGGAAGAAAAATGTCAGGAAATCCATGTTGGTAACACCCATATGGCTAACATAAGCTTGCCATTTTAGCCCCAAACTAGAGTCTTTTACAGGAATCCCTTTGCACCACAGGAAGGAGGCAAACTCCATGATTATATCAAACCCATCATATACAAATGAAGAAATCTCAGGGGTAGCATCCCTGCATCCCCCTGGACCCCAGCCTAATTAGACCTGTCACAAGCTCTTTTCTCTGTGGTTTGCATGGTTTAGGTGGCTCGAAAACAGATGGCAATCTTCTCTTTTTTTCTTTGTTGTTTTTTTTTTTTTTTTCCTGGTAAGCTCTTTTTATAGCAATGGGAAGACCACTCATAGCATCATTTTTCTGCTCACGTGTATTATCTAGCACAGTGCAAATCATAGGCTGCTCCCAGTGTTGCCATGTCCTGCTGGAAAACACTCTTAGTGGGGAAAACAAATCCCCAGCCATAGGCTGGGCTGGACAGTGGCAATACACCACCATGGCAATAAGACTCGCTTTGAAAAACAAGCGAGCACAGGTGGCACTGGTGTGCTGGAAAGGTCAATCATGTTCAGACGTAGAACATTTGGATCCGTTCCCAAAGCACAGCCAGGCAAATGATGACTCTTCCCAAATGAGCAAAAACAGTCCATTGCTGCTACTGCAGTCTTGATTCCTTTTCTAGCCAAACCAAGATCCACAGTTGGCCATCTGTACAGGGGATGCGAAATGCACTTCAGCCGCAGCGTAAACCTTCCACACCTCATGTGGGACTTGCACCTTTCTCAGAGTTCTTTGCCTACGTCAGTTTGTGGCAAGAGGTTCAGAACTTATGAAAGCCTATAAGAGTTACTCTTTTGAGTACTGAAAGAGTAAGGAAGCTACTGTCACTTTGGACATTTGTGTCATACACACATGGGATAGTGTGTGGTATGTGGTGTGGTGTGTGGCATGGATTTTTTTTTTCTCCTTGTTCTCCTTGTGCTGCTCTATTCTGTACACTCACAATGAGTCCAATAAAGATGTGACTGTTGGACTGAAATGCCAGAGTGGTTTTAGATCCAAAAACTATTTCAGGGACACATACACAAAGGATACAACGGGAAACAGAATTTTATTTTATCTTTTTATTTATATTTATTTTATTACAATTACAATATAGAAATTACAATTACAATATACAAATAGTGTGTGCTCTGTTGTGTGGTGTGTTGTTTGCTCTTTGTTGTGGGTGGTGCTCTGTGTGCTGTGTTTTGTGAAGTGTGTTGTCTGGTGTGTGATATGTTGTGTGTTGTACTGTGTATTGTGTGCTTTTGTGTATTGTGTGGTGTGTGGAATGTTGTGTGTTTTGTTGTGGTATGTTGTGTATGTTGTGGTGGGTTGTGCGTTGTGTGTTGTGTGTTTTTTGTCTTGTGGTGTGTGAAGTGGTTTGTGGTGTGTGTAGTGGTTGTGGTGTGTATTGTGTGGTGTTTTGTGGCACGGTGTGTGGTGTGTTGAGTGTTGTGGTGCATTGTGCGGTATGTTGTGTGGTGGGGTATGTGGTGTAGCGTGTGCTGTGGTGTGCCAAGTTGTCTGTTATGTGTGGGGTGGGGTGTGACATGTTCTCTTGCGGTTTTTGCAGTGTGTAGTGTATTCTGTTGTGTGTTGTCATGTTTTGTGTGTCTTGTGTTGTGTTTATGGCATGTGGTGCAGTGTGGGAGGTGTGGTGCACTGTGTGAGCTGTGGTGTGGTGTGTGTTACCTTTTCTTGTGTGGTGTGGGGTTTTTATGTTATGTGGTTTGCTGTGTACTGTGCTCTATGGTGTGCTGTGTGCTCTGTGGTGTCTCGCTTTGCTGTTTAGTGCTGTGTTCTGTTTGTTGGGTTGTGCGTTGGATAGGGTGCTGCATGGTGTCTTCGTGTCTTGTGTGCTGTATGGCACGATGTGATGTGTGGTGTTGTGTGCTGTGTTGTGTATTGTGTGGTGTTGTATATTGTGTGGTGTATTGTATGTTTGGTGTGGTGTGTCGTGCTGTTTTGTGGTGTGTGAGGTGCTGTGTGTTGCATTGCATTGTGTGGTGTGCTCTGTGCTGTGGTGGGGCGTTTTGTGTTATGTTTGGTACTGTGTGGTGCTGCAAGAAGTGTGGTGTGGTGTGTGGTGTGTGATGTGTTTTCTGTGGTGTGTTGTGTGGTGTCATATGTGCTCTGGTGTGTAGTGTGTTGTGTAGTGCTACGTGGTGTATGGTGTTGTGGGGTGTGGTATGTGGTGTGTGCTATGTGGGGTGTTGTGTCTTGTTCTTTGGTGTGTGTGTTGTGCAGTGTATGTCTGGTGTTCCATGAGTGTGAAGAGGAAGAAGAAGGAGAAGGAGAAGGAGAAGGAGAAGGAGAAGGAGAAGGAGAAGGAGAAGGAGAAGGAGAAGGAGAAGGAGAAGGGAAGAAGAAGAAGGAGGAGAAGGAGGAGAGCTGGCTCCTGCTGCAAACTTGCCCTGGGAGAAGGAACCCGAGAAAGCCAGGGCACGAGTGGTGCCTTGGAGGGCAAGAGCAGTGGGCATGAACTGAGCCAAAAGGGCCCAGAGGAGCTCTGACAGGTGGTCATGCTCAATGCTGCAGAGGAAGGCAAAAAAACCCCGGGGACCAGCGCCAATCTGCCCCGGGGGAAAATTCCTTCCTGACCCCAACACTGGCGATCGGCTGTTCCCTGAGCATTTGAGCAAGACCTGGCTCCTCGACACACAGGCTGGTCATGCCTCCCAGGAGAACACAGAATAAAAGAATTATAGAATGATAGGATGATGATCTCTTCTCTTCTCTTCTCTTCTCTTCTCTTCTCTTCTCTTCTCTTCTCTTCTCTTCTCTTCTCTTCTCTTCTCTTCTCTTCTCTTCTCTTCTCTTCTCTCTCTTCTCTCCCTCTCTCCTCTCTCCTCTTCTCTTCTCTTCTCTTCTCTTCTCTTCTCTTCTCTTCTCTTCTCTTCTCTTCTCTTCTCTTCTCTTCTCTTCTCTTCTCTTCTCTTCTCTCTCTCTTCTCCTCTCTCCTCTCTTCT